>NW_015386885.1:191803-202306 GCF_001527695.2 Protobothrops mucrosquamatus
GGGGGGGGGGGGGAAATAAAGGCAAAGTGGTGCCTCTTAGGGCATTTGCACATGCACCATTTTGCGGGTCTATTCCCATGAAGCATTTGCAGAAGGCAGGATGGGAAATGGAGTACTGGCAGTCCTCAACTTAAAACTATTTGTTTAACAATCATTCAATCACTTACAATGGCACTGAAAAAAGTGACTTATGACTGGTCCTTGCGCTTACAACCGTCACAACATCTCCACGTGACCAAAATTAGGCTGCATGGCAACCAGCATATAATAACTATGGTTGCAGCATCCCAAGGTCATATGATCACCTTTTGAGACCTTTCAAGCTGGCTTCCAATAAACAAAGTCAATGGGGGAAGCTGGATTCGCTTAATGACCAAGTGATTGACTTAACAACTGCAGTGATTTGCTGAAGAACTTTGGCAATAGGTTGTAAAATTGAGCATGACTTACTTAACAACTGGGAAATTCTGATCCCAATTGTGGTTGTAAGTCAAGAACTGCCTGTATCCATAAGCCTCAAAAAGCAATTTTCAGATTAGAACGTTGAGCAGCAGCCAATATGAAACAGAATTGGCTGTGAAAGTCTGGCCCAAGACCAGGAATATTGCTGGGAAGAAACAACAGGAAAAACAGAAGAGGAAAGTGGAAAATGCTGATTTGTTCCTCTCCACCCTGAAATTCCACATATTATTTCAAAATAAACTATTCATCTGGAAGTGTCCAATATCCTGTTTCTAACCAAGCAAAAGGCATAAGGTTTTTTTTTTTTGTCTAAAGAGTTTAGTTTTTTTAATGTAAGGATTGTATGAGATTTCCTGGAAATATGATCATGGAAGCAAATGAAGGATTTGAGTGTGTGTGTGTGTGATTTGTCTTTGTATCAGAGGAATCATTTCAGTTCAGGGCACTTTTCTCCAAATCCCAGCAATTAGAATTCCATTTTGTCAATGATGCTGGAGAAATACTGTACCTCAATTAACCTCCTCTGTCAGTTGGATCTTATTGAAAATGGCTTTCAGTTTCTAAATATGAATGACAGCACCAGAATGTCTGGATGGCACAAGGTTACAACATATCTTCATGATGACATATTCAAGCCATACCTATCTCCTAAATTGTATATTAATTTCCCGTCTCTCCTTGACAAACCAGTCCTTCACATTATCATGCTTATTTGTCAGCAGGTAGTATTATTATATTTATTTGTTGCTTTGCTTAAATATACACAGTATCCCAAAGGTGTTTTTTTCAGGAGGCAACTGGACTTCCTTGTTTTTCTTTGAAGTCCTTTGGCTTCTCATCCAAGAAGCTTCTTCAGCTCTAACCGGATGGTGGGGAATGAAAGGATTTATATTCCTTGCAGACAGCTTCTCATTAGAAGCGAAACGTCTTCAAAGAAAAACAAGAAAGTCCAGTGGCCTCTTGAAAAAGCACCTTTGGGACAACCATGACTTGGATGACTGAGAATCTCCATAGACCAGGGGTAGGCAACCTTGGCTCTTTTATGACTCGTGGACTTCAACTTCCAGAATTCCTGAGCCAGCATGGCTCAGGAATTCTGGGAGTTGAAGTCCACGAGTCATAAAAGAGCCAAGGTTGCCTACCCCTGCCATAGATATATATACAGTATCCCGCACATCTTTTTTTCTAATTATTACTACACTGTGGCCTTTGATCTCATCACTAGCCCATGAACAAGAGAAGGACGAGTCACTATATCAAAGTTAAATTGCTGCTTTCTTTTTATTCTATCACAGACCAAAGGCAACTTCAAGGTACATAAAATTTGATAGGCTTTGCCAGTCTTAGCCAAGTGAAGCTGGAGGACTGCAGTGACTACAAACCAGAGGTTCTGTAGGGAAGGGTTCACACAAGCCTCACCCTAATTACACCTAACAAAAGGTGCAGGGCTTTGATTGTATGGTTGTGGTTGCTATTTTGACCCTCTATGGACAGAGTAATGGAGGCCAAGTGGAGACCACCACCTGTGGTAACACATTTCATGCTGGCTTAGTTTGCTGCCAAATTAAGGATAAATGGAATTCAGAATAATTTGGTGATACAGAAATTTCTCGGATGTAGGAACAAGTGAGCAGAGATTCAATTTCTTTCTAAAACTAAAAAGTGTGAATTTGAGCTGAGAAAAAAAATAGAAACCCACTCAAGAAATAATTAAGCAGCCTCTTTTCCACATTGTTTTCTTGCCTTTATAAATCTTTTCCTAATGTGCTTTGTATTAAAAAATGGTTAGATGGTGCTATTTAAATGTCATGAAGAATTAATCATTATTTGTAAAGATAAAACTGCTGTCATTAGCTGGCGAATGAGTATTTTATTTATTGATTCCACAAATTTATATGCTCCCCCAACTTACACATAAGTGACTCTGGGTGGCTTACAACATTAAAAATCACAACATTAAACCCATAGCCTCCTCTCCACGTGGCAGCAGCACACAATCAAATCAGCCACTTGATTGACTCTATCTCCATTTGTGGTCCCCAGTTCTGTGACAAAATCATGTCTTTATGACTGTTCGAAAAAATAACAGGGAGGGGACCAATCATATTTTGCAGGGAATGATGTTCCATACAGAAAGGGCCACCACTGAGAAGGCCCTTTTTCATGGTCTCACTAGATGTACATCTCTAATTGATAGGGCCCATAACATACCCTGCCTTCCTGGTCTGTTGTGCAGTTGGATGTAATAGGGGAGAGGTGGTCCTTCAAATAGCTCGTCCCCAAGCCATCCAGGTACTATTTCATTTTCAATTTCAGGCACCTTCTTTATGTACTTTACTATGGCTCATCTTTGCTTGATTAAGTTATAGAAAAGATAACAGGCAGTGCTGGGAAAATCTACCAACTAAATACTTTGAATAAACTTATTTACCTCTGACAGTCATGAGGCCTTCTGAAGAGCAATTTTGTTTAGACCAGAATATACAATCTTTGGAGTCAATGCTAGTAAATTCTCTTCTTTTGTACATTTGGACAATGGAGCACATTTGCCACTGAGCCTGTAAATATACACGTGCAACCTATTTACACACCCATTCATGCACATGCCTAGATATTGATGCCTTCACACAACCCGGGCACTCATATCAACATAAAAAACACAGAAACATAGAACAATTAAATTCAGGACTATAACACCAAACTTTGAGAAACATTCTATAGGAGGACACGTTCAACTCATCAAGTAGAATTTCTAAAAACAAGGCTTTTTTATCTGAGAAAATTTTCAGATAATCTATTTAGTTAGTTACAATCTCCCTCAAATAAGCATTTTCATGAGGGAGATAAGGTTGTGTTTTTAAGCAATCTATTCAGATTAATGAGATTTTAAAATAAAATATCACACTACTGTGAATCAAACCACGGTGGATCAAAAGACAATTGTTGGTTTATTTTTGGTCAGATAATGTTCTGATGTTTGAGAAGTGTGGCTTTAGATATGTTTGATTTATTTTTATTGGCTATTATTTTGAGCCTTTGTTGGTGGTTTACATATTTATTTAAACATTTTAAATGTCAAATGTTTAAATTTGTTGGACAGCAAACAAGAGTTAAAAAACAAATCATTCTAACCCCTTTCAATCACTATGTCAGTCATGTGAAAGTTTATACCCATATTGGGATTGTAGACTCATACATCTGGACTAAATCCAGTTTCCAGCACTTGCCAAAATTATTTTTTGCTGGTTTATATTCCCAGTATTGTTCTGGACACATCCCATAAACCAGTTGGCCGTAGTTTCTGCTCAGTGTGAACTGCCAGAACCATGTCAAGCCATTCTTAATTGTTTTGTAAATACATAATCACCGGATGGTATCCAGATGTAAGTAAGATATAACCATTTGATATACTGTTTGCAAAAAAACCCCCTATTATACGCACATAGACACACCCATATGCAGTACATGCAATGTTATTTTTCTGCATGAACTTTCTGCATTACACGTAGAAGGGATATGTGCCATGGTGGGTGTCCCTACAGTGCTGTGGGATAAACAAATGTCTTGAAAAGGTAAGCTGATTAATGCTGCATGCTCCAGAGAAAGAGGTAAGTGTTGTAATTTTGCCATGCTTTCTGTGGACTTATAGGACAGGATAGCTTCCTATTGGTGTGAATTCCCCTCCCCTCCCCTCCAGAAGCTAAGATGCCCAGTGTCCTAGCTTCTTCCTTCTTGCCGTTTTCTGCCAAAGTAGGGGACGTTTTGCTGCTTTTGTTAGGGACAATGAAGATTAGGGATATGAACAAGGACTGACTGATTCCTTTTCTTGGAATTGCTCTTCCATTGGCTGGCTAGAGGAACTGCGGGCCACTGGAGGGAGTGCTGGAGTGTGCAGAGGCGAAGGGGAGGATAATTGCTGGACACAAAAGATGTTTTGGGTTTGTGTGTATGAGAGAGAGAGAGAGAGAGAGAGAGAAAGAGGGAGGGAGGGAGGGAGGGAAGGAGTGTGAACCAGTAGATATGTGGAAGTGCGTAAGCATTAACTCAAATCCATGCTGATTTATTCCATTCTCTCTTTTAAAATCAAACGGGGAAGGAAGATAGGGTCAGGAATGATTGTTGTCTAACATTTATCAAGAATTGTTGACACTGAAGTTTAAAAACTGAAGCAAACATTGTATTTGCTTGCATTCACATTTTCTGCATGCTACTCTGTACCAGGGGTAGGCAACCTTGGCTCTTTTATGACTCGTGGACTTCAACTCCCAGAATTCCTGAGCCAGGAATTCTGATAGTTGAAGTCCACGAGTCATAAAAGAGCCAAGGTTGCCTATCCCTGCGTAGGAGAAGGGTAAGCTGCAAAGTGGCTTGGAGCAGCCCTGAACATTATTCTTTGAAAGCTCTCACTATGCAGAGGGGCAACTTTTGTTGGCTGGTGTCATCAAGTGGTAAGGCTACAGGGAGTGAGATGCGACTTCAAAATGGGCAGAGTGAGGCTGAGTATAGTCAGGCCCAGAGTTTTTGGGATTTTTCCACTGTTATTTTAGGAGGAATATTGGGAAAACACTATCTTCTCAAAACTATATTAAACCCATTTAAAATTTATATAACTTTTTACCTCAAAATGCCTCAAAATGGTCATAAACTGGACTTTGGAATTTTAGTCCAAAGCTATAGGCCTGTACGCATGATTGGCATTTAAGGGACACCCCAGAAATATAATATAGGTAGACCTCAACTTACAAACATTTGTTTAGTGACAATTCTAAATTACAACAGCACTGTAAAAAGTGACTTATGACCAGTTTTCACATTTAGGACTGTTGCAGCACCCCCATGGCCACGTGACCAAAACGTGAGCATTTGGCAACTGGCATGTATTTATGACGGTTGCACTGTCCTGGAATCATGTGATCACTATTTGCAATCTTCTGATAAGCAAAGTCAATGGGAGAAAGCCGGATTCATTTAATGACTATGCTACTAATTTAACAACTTCAGTGATTCGCTTAACAACTGTGGCAAAAAATGGTTGTAAAATAGGGTGCAACTCACTTAACAACTTCTTTGCTTCGCAGCAGAAATTTTGGGTTCAATTGTGGCCATAATTCAAGGACTATCTGTATGGGCCAAAGAACATCAGTTCACAGGGCAAACTAGGATTGGGATATTGAGGTAAACAGATTTGTGATAGATTCAGGGTTGCAGTTGCTGAAATTGCATACAATTTTTTTCTTAAATTATTTGAAAACCTCTGGAAATAATGGACATGAATGAATCCTATTTATGAGGGTGAACAGGCCATATGGACAGTTAACACTGCTTATAACTTTGCTTATGGTGCTGTTTATGTTTTTATGAAGGTTTCAGAGCTTTCATGGTCAACCATACAATTTAAGCTTCATTTCAAATATCTGCAGTGTTTGCCAAGTGATTTGTTGTTTTTTCTTTAATTCGTTCTATCATTTGAGAAGGACTTTGTCTAATATATACATAATTATAATGGCATAAGATACGGGCTGAATAAATACAAAGAAAATAATGGTGTCCTGCTGTGCTGAATGCCACTAAATATTTGTTGTAAACATTATTGTAATGTATCATTTGTCAAGATGTCCTTTCCTTCCAGAAAAAGGTTCTTGTTGATTTTGCAGCATTAAATTTTTTAACAAGAATTTGTAGCATATATGCAATGGTGTAATATTTAGATTCCATATGAATATTTTGTAAACCAAGCAAGTGTTTGAAGCTGGTGAAATAATTAGAGTGATATTAGATTATTTCCATTATTATTAAGCTATTCAAAGGTTATTTGTTTGGTAAAAGATTGATTGAGCATCATGTTGAGGTAGTTAGACCTTAATGCAACAAATAGTCTTATCTCTCCATTCATGCCTCTTTTGTTTTGCTCTGTCAACACTAATTTATTTTCATTAGAATCCGATCTAACTACTGAAGTGTATTACTCTGTTCTGTGCTGTGTACTATTGCTGATAAGCTGCTCATTCTCGTCTTATTGCCTATTCAGATTTGTCCTTTTTCTTTTGTTGCATTACGGTTGGTTAAGTTTTATTTGTGACCATGGAATCAGAACTATTATCAGGGATATAATGATTGTCTTGAACAAATTTTGCCAGTACAAAGGTAGGCAAATATTTGGGACATGGGCAAATATTGAAAGATTATTGTGGGTAGTTCACAAAGTGGGTCACTTGTGAGGGAGGCTTCTAACTGCACACAAAGTATCTGTCACGGTGAGCCCAAGTACCGGTAGTCATAGAACAAGGAAATAGATGACATGGCCTCCCATCACTCCTTACCAGCCTGGTTTACCTTTGCACCTTTTTCTGAAGTGACTGAGCAGGTTTCCAAATAGAGAATAGGGTGCAGTACAGATTCTATGGGTGGTCTTCTCTTGTGTATCTGTTGTTATTGTTTAATTAACAGAATGTAGGGCATATAAAAGCAGGTGGGGGCAGGAAGGCCAACAGAAGGCAACAGAAACATGTAAGGCCATCTTTGTGTCTCCTGGCATCATGTTACCTATCCCTACTACAGGACATTATTAAAGCACATGTCCATTACCTTTTTATGCCATATTTGTATTTGATTGCCTGCAAATGGAGAGTTGGTCAAAAATAGCAAATGCTCACTTGTTTTGGAGACTGATGGTGGTTACTTTCATTTAGTTCTTTAGTTCTGTGCCTATCTTTTCTATATTTATTATCAACTGTAAAACATGGACCAGTAATTGTCTGTGTTTCCATGCTACTACACAGTTTCTCTGGGGTAAGTGAACATTTCAATTTAAATGGACAATCCATCAACAAGTTCCAGGAAACCAAAGGCAGGGTTAGTGGCAGAAATATGCCTTTGGGCATTTATGGACAATCTTAAATTGTTTCTTGATGATTTCCTCCAGGCATTTATTCCCTTAATGACAGTGTATAAATAATTTAATTAGCACTTTGAGGGAAGAATGTGTATTCATAGTAAACATGTATGGCAAATAGAATGATTATAAAAGCAGCACTGTCCTAGTAGCAAATACGTTACATATCTTGCTAACTACTTTGTTTGTTGCCATGTATCTACCAGTGTTTGTGACAATCTCATAATAGATCTTTTTACTCTTTACAATCAAAATTTAGTCTTCAATTAAAGTATTTTCTCTTCCTAGCACGTACAAAGTGGGATATTGTTGATCTGATAAATTAACAAATAAACACATTCTGATTAGCTGGCCATTATAATGGAGAAGTTCATAGATAGTATGGACAGTCTGCAGGAAGAACTTTCAAAGAGGGGCAAAAAAAATTTTTTTTTTGTCTGCATTTGGCTCTACAAGAAAGTGATTTATATATTCTGAATTAGATTTCAGTGACCAAATTCATACTACACTAGACCATAAAGCATCTTGTTTATTTTGAGCTTAGGATACTGTGGAAATCCAAGCATTGTGGTTTATAAATTGTGGTTTATGTACCACTTTTGATTTTAAAAAAATGTCTGAATGCTATGTATAAGCCAGCTGTTGAAAACTCAGCTTCAATTTGTCAGTGCTGATATGGAACTTTCTGCAGGTCCTATAATATGGGATAGACTTGATTTCAATTGTATTTACAATGTAGTGTGTAGCTCATGTATTCACAGATCAGTTGTTATGGAACCTTCTATTACTCATTGCATTCTTTTAAAATGTCAAATCAATTGTTTAACTTTGTTTTGTTAATGGTTTCAAAGAAAAAAGGGCTTTAAAACGCAAAATCATACGTAACGTATTTTTCCTCTTTGATGGAAACAACACTCTGTCAGGACATTCCACTAAATATTTAGATTATGAGTTCTTTGTTGGCTGAGCCAAATATTTTACATTAGAAAGTTTGTATAAAATTTTATAGCTCAGTTAACAAGAACCCATGGTTGTCAAAAGACTGTTCTGCCACAAGAAGCAGCAAAATAAGCACTTGAGAGCTAAGTTAAAATACAGTACATATGGTAGATTTTTGTATACAATGCTTTAATACAAATATCCATTTATGATAAAGTGCTACCCTAAATACAGAATATACCTGTTTGCAATGCCTGGAATTAAAATCTAAAAGTTTTTTGACAACTGCCTGGACAAGTCCCTGCAGTTTTCTTGACAAGGTTTATCAGAAGTAGTTTGCCATTACCGCCTTCCTAGGGCTGAGAAAAAGTGACTGCCAAAGGTCAGTCTAGAACTCGCAGTCTCCTGGCTTCTAGCCTGAACCCTTAACCACTACATCAAATGGACTCTCAATTATTGTATCATTGTCATTTTAGCCATTGTCTATCCACTGCAGGATGAAGCCTCTTCCACATGTTTCCAACCAATATGTCCCTGAGCTTTCTTTTGCCAATTGGGCCCGCAATACTTGCTGAAGTTATTGATTCATCTTGTTTTAGCTTTCTTTAATGGACGCCTTTTATCAAGTGGAATCTATTCTATGACTTCCTTGGTCTAACTTCCATTGGTTCTTCTTGCTATGTGACCAGCCCATTTACTGTATTAATGGCATCATATACTTTCGTTTGTTGTCTAATCCATATGCAGGTCTTTCTATCTTGTCTTTTAATACTGAGCCTGCATCTTTCCATGCGCCACTCGTAGCTTTTGTATCGATTGTGAGGTTAGTGTCCATGTTTTACTGGCATATGTTAGAGCAGGTAGCACACACTGATTGAAAACTTTTCTCTTCAGGCATGGGATAGGTTGTTCTTGAAAATTATGCTTAGCTTGCTGAATGTCTGCCAAGTACATTTAATACCCCATTCAATTTCCTTTATTATATCACCTTCCATTGAGACCCG
The DNA here is from genome assembly GCF_001527695.2 of Protobothrops mucrosquamatus. Lineage (NCBI taxonomy): Eukaryota > Metazoa > Chordata > Lepidosauria > Squamata > Viperidae > Protobothrops > Protobothrops mucrosquamatus. The sequence goes on from NW_015386885.1 coordinate 201,101, forward strand.
TTGGCCAAGGTATATGTAGTGGTCTACCACGTCTAGTGGTACGGTAGTAAATGAATATCACTCAGAAGATGTCATGGCATTTGCTCATGTAAGATAAGAAGTGGCAGTTTAAAATCCCCATGCATGGTGTGTTTGTGTTTGTGTCCGCTTATGCATCTGAATTTTATACAGTTCTGAGTTCTAAGAAAAATGTGTGTTTGTGTGTGTGTGGAGATGAGTATGTTGATTGGATATAATATGGCAGTTTAAACTCAGATCCTCCCTTCTCTCTGTTCAGGGTTATACAAGGTAAGTTCATTTCATGTTATGCCTCCTGCAACTGGTAATTGCATGATGGCATAACCTGAATCAGGACCATTCCATGTGAAATGGGGGAAGCCTAAGCGCCCAAGGCATTGAAAACAACAACTGTCTCATGTATGAGAGTTTTGTTTGTATCTGTTGAAGGAGAATGAATTGTTTTCAGACAAAAGAGCAGGGAGAAAAAAAATGAACTTCCCTGTATATCCAGATCCATATACTTCCAAAGAGAAAATAAACTCCAGATCCGGAACAGAATAAAATTCATTAGTCCTCTGTTTGTGGATTGAATTACTTATTTCCAAGGCCCACCAGCTGTGTCCTGCTAACTGAAAGTTGAAACCCAAAACTGCATTGAAGTGAGCATGTTGTGCTTTGCAATTAAGAATCTGCCTCTATTGCCTTAGATTGTTGAGCAAATTCCTTTCAGGTAATCTCTCCTCTCGCCCCAGGATCATTCGTTAAAAAAAAAAAATCACTTTGGTATCCTTTCATGAGCTGGCGTACCTGCCAACATGGCAACAACTTGTTAAGGTGTGTGAATTGAGACCTTTCCTCCAGATAAAGGTGTGGCTATTAGCATTTTGTTTTTTTAAAAAAAGGCAAATTACAGAATGTAAAGATTTAAAGGCCTTCTTAGATACTCCTTGCAGGAGAAGGTTGAAAAGGAGGAAGTGTGTGAAAAGAAATTGGGGGACCAAAGGGCTTTCTGCTTGCTATTCTTCAAAAATATATTTAAGAGGTTTTGTAGGAACAGAAAAGGAGTGCTAGGTCTGGATGCAGGTAGAGAGAAAAGCAGCAAAAAGCCCAGTGGCAGGTGGAGAATTTTGGAGAGCTATGAAGGGAAGCCAAGTAAGTAAGTAAGTAAGTAAGTAAGTAAGTAAGTAAGTAAGTAAGTAAGTAAGT
>NW_015386885.1:202406-264403 GCF_001527695.2 Protobothrops mucrosquamatus
TCAAGATCACGTGAAGTGTTAATACCACTTTACAATGCCTTGGTAAGGCCACACTTGGAATACTGCATCCAGTTTTGGTCACCGCGATGTAAAAAAGATGTTGAGACTCTAGAAAGAGTACAGAGAAGAGCAACAAAGATGATTAGGGGACTGGAGGCTAAAGCATATAAGGAACGGCTGCTGGAATTGGGTATGTCTAATCTAATGGAAAGAAGGACTAAGGGTGACATGATAGCAGTGTTCCAATATCTCAGGGGCTGCCACAAAGAAGAGGGAGACAAGCTATTCTCCAAAGCACCTGAAGGCAAGAAAAGAAGCAACAAATGGAAACTAATCAAGGAGAGAAGCAACCTAGAACTAAGGAGAAACTTTCTGACAGTTAGAACAATTAACCAGTGGAAAAACCTGCCTCCAGAAGCGGTGAATGCTCCAACACTGCAAGTTTTTAAGAAGAGACTAGACAGCCATTTGTCCGAAAAGATATAGGGCTTCCTGCCTGAGCAGGGGTTGGACTAGATGATCTCCAAGGTCCCTTCCAACTTTACTACTACTACTACTACTACTACTACTACTACTATTATTATTATTATTATTATTAAGTTGTTGGTGAGCAAAGGAGAAAAGAGAAGGGAAGCAGACAGAAGGAGAGGAAGGCAGAGCAGTTCTGAAGATAGAAAAAAGAGGAAGAAAGCAGATAGGATGGATAGAAAGGTGGTATACGACTATAGCTAATTTTAGCCACAGAAACCCAATTTTATTGAAAAACCTTCATGTTACTTTTAGGTCTCTCATTCTTGGCTCAAATCCTTGACCTAAAACTCCTAGAAGGCCACAGAATACATAACCTTATCAAAGAACAGGTACCATTCTGAAGGAGGACAGCATGGAAACAAGGCTGCTCCCCTCTTCCTATCATAAACAGATTGCTTAGAATGTGCTAACTCCTCTTTTCATGTTGCAGATACATTAGCTAGAAAGTTTTGCATACTTGAGTACCAGCCTTATCAATTAGGGACAGAAGGGCGAGGGCTGTAATATTTTAGTAATGAACCGCCCTTTGAGGAGGGCTATCCTCTACCAGGAGTGTGAATATTTTATTGCTTATTGCCTATCGCTTGCTAATGATCATGTGCCTTGGTTTTCCAAAAGTGTATGGAAATTATTCTACTTTGTGTATTGGGGGCTCTGGGTTTGTGATTTAATCCAGAGATTAAAAAAAAACCCCAACTATGTTAGGCCACAAAAGAAATAAATAGCAAAATCTATAATTTATCAATGCCTTTATTATGACCAACCAAAGCGACACAAAAAATGTGTGCCAAACATATTGTTCTTATTCTTTCATTCCTACATTCATTCAATTTATAAGTCGCCTAATCACAAAACAATTCAAGGTGGCATACAGACTTGTTGTTGTTTTTTAAATCAAACCAACTTATCATCATAAAAGAGAAGACCCAAAGAGAAGAACCAGTTATAAAAATGTAGCACCTTAAGGAAATTCCAAAATAATCTGAACTTGAAATATCTGATTTGGAGACAAAGTCAATCTGCATCATGGCCCATTTGAAAAAAAATCCTTTTTTTGAAGCTTTCCTGAAAGACAACAGGGTCGAGACTTTGCAAACTTTGAAGAAATGTGGTTCTAAAGGGCAGTGGTGGCAGTCACATTGACCTAATATTGTCCCAAGTATGGATTTGAGAAAGAAAGTTCAGACATGTTTGAGATATGACATAGAATCTGTACCAGGCAATCTTGGTGGCACACTAGCTACAAACATAGCAAAAAGCAATCTCATTTGTTTAATAGTGGGTTAACCAACATGCAACAAAAGGATTATAGTTGATTCTATTTATTATCGCAGCATAACACAAGTACTGTTTCCATTTGTTTAACACAATAGGACACTTCAATCTAAGCACTTTCAAGATTCCACCTTTGCTTTTTCATTGAATTTGGCCAAATGGTAAACATGTCTTGCATGCAGGGCAAAGCTGGATGGGTCTTTGCAGTCACGATGGGAGAGTCAGCTGGCCTTTATAGCATATCAAAAGCATTTTCCCACAAAAACTTATAAATTAAATGGCTTTCCATATTTCTTTGCCAATATAATTGATTATAAACGTTTTCAGCATGGATTAGATGGTTGTACAGTATTAATCGAGATGCTATAAAAACTGCACAGGACTGCAAAAGATCTGTAAGATAGCTTAAAATTGGAGTTTTAAAACAGCAAAACGCAGCGAATGCTGAAAGAAAAAAGAAAGAGGAAGATTAACATATTTGCAAAGCCTAATGTACATTAATGTACATTAAGATCATGTTGCAATAACTCTGTCTCCATTTCCATTAATTAATCAATCAATCACATTGATATAGTTGTCCACCTCACAAAAAGCAACTGTGGGCTGTAAGCAACGATAGAATAAAACAACAAATATTAAAACAACCTCTATAAACATATAAAAATCCACATTAAAAGATAAATATAAAAATGAATATTTATTAATCAAATTCGTATAGCCAGCCAGCTTACCAAGAGTGGCTCTGAGCAGCATGCAGCAATCAAATATAACAACAAATATAAAAACAACAATTATAAAAATCCACATTAAAAGACAAATATTACAAAAATGAATATTTATTTAGTCAAATTTGCATAAAAACAAAAAAAAGCGACTCTAGGCAGTGTACAACATCATCAATTTGTACAATAACAAGAACAATTTCCACTGATTCTATCTTTTATTTATATAATTTGGCCAAAACCAATCTTGACATTTCCAAAATACATGGAAACTCTTTGTTTTTTCATCAGTAAAATTCAATTTATTTGGGCTGGAAAGTGACATTGATCTCTTGATCAAAGACATGTGAATTCAAATTCCTACACAGTTCTGAAGTTTGCAGGGTATCATGGGGTCCTTGGTGCTTTCTGAGCTTAGTTTTTTGTAGATGTTTCATTACCAAGCTAGATAACATAATCAGTGCTAGTACTGATTAGCACCGATGATGTTACCTAGTTTGGTAATAAAACATCTGCAAGAAAACTTCCAAACTCAGAGAGCACCAAGGACCTCGGTGTTCAACCCTGTTCTATAAATATTCCCTTGCATCTGTACGACAGGTTATCCTTGTGTCATTACTGCTTCTCAGCTTCATGTACTTTAGAGATTAGTTATAATGATGAAACTGTATCAGCATGAAATCTTTAGGAGAACAATCTGACAAAATAAGAGAAATAAAATGTGACAACCTGTATTGGGCTGACACAATCATACCTTTCCCCAGAAATTAAAAGCTCAAATCCTTCACTGATCTTCTCAAAAGGCAATACATGAGATATTAATGCATCTGTATTAAATTTATTTTTCTTATAATCCAAAACAAGTTTAGGGAGCGCATCTTTTAATTTCCAACCTGGGTTTTAAAAGAAAACAAATAGGAATACTAAGTGAGTTATTCATTTAAGTTTTTTTTCAGCATCACCAACTCTGCTGTATCTATAATAAATTTGTTTTTCAAAATATTGAAATGATGCAATTGGAGAACATTAGGTGGTGAAAGCTGAACTGTATGCATTTCTCAAAATTATATCATAATACTAACAATGATAAATGCTGTTATACTAGAAAAGGGGCTAGTGTTTGTTATTCATTTTTCATTATAATGTCATTTCTTAAGAAACCTGTGGTTAATAATAATTAAGATATTGAGAATCTTGACCAAAACAGCATTTCCTCACCAAAGCCCCTACTCTCTGCTTAAATTCAGCAATAGGAAATGGGAGACAATTAAACTAAGCAGGTGGTAGATAGAATTCCTTAGAAGAGTCAAGACAACTTTATACAATTTTATACCAAGCTGGACCAATCTGAAACTACACATCTTATTTTGAAAAATGAATCACATGCACATACTGGTTAGAGGTATCTTATGACCCACATTAGCCAATGTGTACCTCCAATCAAACAGCCTATTAGTTTCCTTCCTGTGAGTAGGAGAGAAGGGTCAAAAGAGAGCTGTGATTTTGCAGGAGGTGCCCCCACCAGCACACAAATCCCATGACCCAGGTGGGAAGATGCAAGGGCACTGACCTATTTAAGACATAAAGAAAAACAAGCTAAAATTAAAGTGAACAAAGAGACTGTTGTCTAAGTTTTCCATGGATAGCTTGAACATAATCCTAAAGATGTTGCTTATAAAAAAAAAAAAAAGAGCAGACAGCTACATCCAAGAGTGGAAATCAACCTTAGTGCATCTGACTCAGCATTCTGAATCGAGAGTTAAAGATGGTCAATAGTTTCATTCAGATAAAGGGGTTTCGTTGTTTGGGTGGGTGACCTCTCTTTCTTGCTGGAACAAGGTACCTCTTTCTCCTCACTTCTTTCTTTTACCTAGTGTCAAAATATGGGCAGTATATAATTGTAACTGGAAGGACTAACCAATATGTCAGTTTGCTCATTTGTCCTCTGGGTAACAGAAGAAGAAGAGGAGGACAATGAGATTATTTATTATCATAATCCCAGATGTGACTCACAAGTACTAGGTCATCATAATCCCAGATGTGACTCACAGATACTATTACAAGGATACCAAAGTGTGCATGTGTTGGGACATATATTTAACATTTGCATTTTTTCCCAGAAGATGGAAAAATATAGAATATGTGACTACAAGATACTAGAATATTTTCTGCTTGAATGTTAATCCTAATATCTGAAGGTGCTTTCTGCTACAAAATGGAAATTTGAAACTATGAAATTATTACCAACACAAATCACATACTTCTGTGTCAACGCGTCCAATCACTTCAAATGTATAGTCCACACCAAGACCAGTCTTCTGCACAAGCACCTCGTGAATTGGCTTCTCAAAATCTTGGGGGCAGATGCACTCAGTGGCTCCTAATTCTTTGGCCTTCATAAATTTATCTTTGTTGATGTCAATCCCAATAATCCTGGATGCTCCAGCTGCTTTACAACCCATGATCACAGACAAACCAACACCTCCTAAGCCAAAGATGGCACAGGAAGAACCAGGCTCAACCTGAAAAAAAAAATCACACAAAGAAGAATCTTGTGTTGGAAGACACCCAAACAAAACCAGGAGCTGGATGGATGAAGATGGCATGAGAACTAGCAAAGCCTAGGACAAGAAGGCAAACATGGACATAAAACTCAGAGTCACTCAGAGTCACCTCAAACCACAAGATGGGTAGCATATCAATTTAATAAGTAAAATAAATAAAATTGAGCAGGATGCAATAAAAATAGTTTTAGTTTCAAGAAAAAAGGGCAGTACCACGAAATCAACCAATAGAATATAACAAGAAGGTTGGAATATATATATATATAAGAAAAGGTATAACCTGGAGAGAATGTAGAAAATATAATTTATTGCATGATGTGTAATAAATTGATAAGGATGTTTGACATTACTTCTCTGTTTCCAAACTAGCAGCAAGATATCCTTGCAATACTTGGGCATTTAGACCCATGATTGAGTTTCCATGTTACAATAAGTCATTGTTTGCAACTCTGTTGTACTAAGCCACGAAACCATGATTTACAAATCTTGATAATTGGATTCACAAGATATAGCAAGCCAAAATCAAACATGCCAGAGACTGACATCAAGTTAACCTCTGGTTTACAAATTAACACCATACTTACAATGTAAATCAACCACAGTAGATCAGGATTACTCAAACTATAGTAGCTATATTTATACCACAGACTACAGCAAAAGCCAAACAAATCAAGATTTATTTCTAGAAGATATGGAACAAACTCTTCTTTCATCCTATGCAGGAAGCATGAAGTTCTTCTTACCTTGGCACAATTGATGGCAGCCCCATAGCCAGTAGAAAAGCCACAGCCAAAGAGACAAACTTTATCTAGAGGAGCGTCATCGTCAATTCTTACAATAGATGCTTCTGGCATCACTGTGTATTCAGAAAAGGTGCTTATCCACAGGAAGTGATGAATCTGTTTTCCCCGGCAGGTGAACCTGCTGGTTCCATCTGGCATCAGACTTTGAAAAGCTTTATAAATGCTGTTTGAGAAGATTTAAGTCAGTGTTTGTCATAAACTGGATTGATCAGAAATTGTCACTGTAACTGAAAAACCCAAATAAGTAATACAATAAACTTACTGGGATTTGAGACAGCAGTTAGCTTTTGGACTCAAGCAGCAGTCACATTGTCCACATTGAGGGACACAGAGAGGAATGACTTTGTCACCTTGCAGGGAATAAAAATCAGTCCTTTTTTAATGTATATTGTATTAATTTTTACAGTAACAATCTTAGTATTTAATAAGCAACACGTTGTCTGGGTTTATGTGTTTAACATTAAGAGTAATACAATTTCCATTCCTACCCTTTATTCCGTTTTTCTAACCATTTATAAAAAAATTCCCATGCTTGAAAATATTCTGAATCTTGCTTCCCCTTCATTTTCAATGTGAGCCTATCCATTTCTGCATAGTCCAAAATTTTCTTAATTATGTCTTCTTCAGATGATCTGTCCTAATCTGATCTTTTTGTGTTAAAAATCCCATAGTATGTTAATAAAAGTTCAAGGATTCATAATATTAAGGTTATGTACATAGAAATTAATTCGTGAGATGTATTTCAGACCTGAGGTCATCACCTCTTTGCTATTCTTCAAAACAGCTTATTTTTTTTAGGCTTTTGCACAAGTCAGGAAGAAAGATGCTGCTGTTTTAAGAAGTCAACTGTTTAACATATTTTTTTAAGCAGCTGCAACTTTTTTCCCCAGACCCTTGAGAAGTATTGAAAAAATGGGATGGTTTTGTTATTTATTTACAGTTTTTACAGCCTACCTTTTAGAAGAGTTTGGGTGAGATACGACAGATTAAAAATATAAAACAGTTCAGAAAAAACTATTGGAACTCTGAAAAAACTTGGTAAAGTATGGCCATTTAGGCCCCTTCCCCTTTTTAAAATGCCATGAAGGCAGGGGGCATGGACCTCCAGGAGTGGAGAATTCTATTGTGTATGAGCTGCAGCAGAAAAGGCCTCCGTGGTTCATGACTCTAACTTCAAAGGGATTTAGTGGACCTGCTTGGCAAGGCACTTCATGATGTACCCTGGTGCTACTCCATACAGTTCTCCATATAGATATGACCAACTCTTTAACTTGGGCCTGGAAACCTACTGGTAAACAGTGCTGTGATTTTGCTAGCTTGCAAAGGGATGTTGACTATGGATCAGCTACAGCTTCTAGTCATGTCCAAAGACTGACCCCCATAGAGTTTTAGGATAATTCATCTGTTTAGGCGTGAACTGCCATTGGTACAGCATTTTTTAAGAATAGAGAGGTATCATGCTTGCATTTGTGCAAGATTTGAATCTTATGTAAATAATTTTTACCAAAAAAAACATGTTATTTTTAAATGTGTTTGTAAACAGTGAAGTTTGCCTCCAAAGGTACAGTATTTGGACTAAAACTAGTATAACATTACTTTCCTTGCACAGAGAAAATGGAAAATAATTGTTCAAAGTGGAAGAAGGTCCTGTTGCTGATGTCACTATTTTCCATCATTCTGAAACCTCCTTGGCAGCCACTTCCTATACTGAAAAATCAGTTTCCTTAAATGTCTTACTCTGAAATTAAATTGAACTGAGAGAAGCAAAAGAGGTTGCAGATTACTGGAAATAAGCTTTCACAATGAAAAACAGAATGTTAACTTACATCTCTTGCTGTCTTCACAGATATGTGCAGGAAGGGGAGAAGGGACAAAATCTGTATCACACTGTCACAACACAAACTCTGTCCCTGTTGCACTGGGACATTTTAGACACGTTTTATCATTTTGGCGTAATTCTGGTTAGGAGCAGAGGCTTATAGCTATAACAAAAACAAGGTTCCACATATAGGAAATCCACCAACAATCTTTTCTTATTTGTAAGAAAATTTGAATACCCTTTTCATTTTATTGAATTGAATGCGAACTGAGGGGTCCTTGCCACTCTCTGCTCAGAGAGTCCTTAGGATCCCTCATTTAGCTATGAATATTCTTCTTAATTGAATGAGAATTGGTAGAAAAAATAGGTTTTTTTGCTTGGCATAATTTAATCCTTTATCATTTATTCATTTGTTTGTAATGTCTTTGCTTGACTATTGTGAGCAACTAAGAGCTGTTGTCGGATGCCATATACAGATTTAATAATTTATGGTTGGTTGCACAATCACCCAGATGTTTAGACTGGATACGGCGTTCACTTTTTGAGTACTTCCCAAGTACCTAGGATATTATTATAATATACACAACAATATCAAGTCATAGCTGCCAGTTTAGCTGATATAGGCCTTCATACGCATTAAGTTCTTCTGAACAACCTACAATGTTGTAATATATATAGTGCAGTATATGTGTGCATTCAAGGAGTGTGGCCTTTTGTAATTATTATCGAAAGAGAATAAAGAACCTGATCCCTTTGGAATATTTCAAAATATAGATGCCTCTTCAAAATTGCCTGAAATTCATAGTATTGTGCTATCCAATATGAATAACTTCTCTATCTCATCCTTACCTGGTTTTACACAAGTGACGTCTGGTCCAATACTTTCAACGATGCCTGCTCCTTCATGGCCCCCAATAACAGGGTAGTCTATGTTTGAAAAAACACCTTTCCATACATGATCATCGGTCCGACAGATCCCAGTGGCTACCATCTGTGCAGATAAGAGTACGTCATTTCAGTGGTTAGGTCCAATTCATACTTTCACCTAAAAAGCTTTACCAGACCCAAAGCCTATCTAATCCAGCATTCTCTTTGCACAGTGAATCCAGCAGATGCTTTGTGGATGTCTTCAAACAGGACAATCCTCCCAATCAAGCCACATAGCAGTAACACAGTTAAAGGAAGGAAGACTTAGGAGTTTTAGTTTGTCTGGAGATCACAAGAAAGAACATCAAATTTATGGGTTGTACTTTTCAAAATAATTTGTTTTGAGTGTTAACAAAATTTGAACTGTGGTCTCATTAAAAACTGGTTCTATAAAGTGTATACAAATCTTGATCATTCTGGATGCAGAATATTTATTGATGCAGAATCTGATGATTTGCATCTTTTCTTTTTCTTTAGAGTACAACAGTTCTATTGCTTGTCTTGTTCTATCTCTATGGACTATCAATAATGTGATGTAGTCAAGAACCTATTTCACAAGCAGGCCTATATCCATGCACAAAAGGGAGGTCAAGAAGCTGTCAGCAATACAAAACATTTATTCCAAAACGATCCTGAAGGAAAACCCTTGAAAAAAGACAACAAGAACTGGATGATTAGTAGAGCAACCACCAACAGCAAAATTCTGGATAGCAGCATCTTGGTTCAAGTCTTGTTTGTTATTTATGTTTTCCTAAGCCATTGTCTCCCTGGTCTTTCCAGCAAGTCTTAAAAGTTTAGATACAAGATAATTCCAAATTTTATTACAATAATAATTTATTCATTGTAGGGGATGTACGCCTTTTTTTACCTTCACTCGGATTTCATGGCTCTTTGGTGGTGCTACTTCTATCTCTTCAATCGAAAATGCTTTGCCTGGTTCCCAGATGACTGCAGCTTTACATTTAATCACCTGTGTACACACAGACCATCAAAAGAAGTCAGGGGAATGAGCAAATATACTGTCAGAATATATCTTGTAAGCCAGAGAAATGACAGAACTGTTGAACCAGGAAAAGAAGGCAGTTAAACTTCAAAAAGTTATGGCAGTTTTATCATGGGTAAAATTTGAATTTCTTCACCAACCTTCTATCAGTGGGAAGTGGAATTAACTAGTACCTATTGTCCACTTTAGAAGGGGGTGGACACATTCCTCTTGCCTCTAGGACAGGGGTAGGCAACCTTGGCTCTTTTATGACTCATGGACTTCAACTCCCAGAATTCCTGAGCCAGCATGGTTGGCTCAGGAATTCTGGGAGTTGAACCCCACGAGTCATAAAAAGAGCCAAGGTTGCTTACCCCTGCTCCAGTCTTGTGGAAAACGAAAGGACTCTTAAGAATTCCAGAGGGTGTTAGCAGAGAGGTTTATTTGCGCAGGTTCAGAAGCATAAAGACAGGCAATTCTGAACAAGGAGGGCGGGATTAGACTTCAGTTTTATACTTTCCTTTTCTTAGGAACAAAGGACTACACATTGTAATACACATTGTAATACATTAGGATCGTTTCTCATGGGCATACAATGGTTGGTTTTGCTACATACAAAGTATCTATGTGCAATGCGCATTTGGTTAGTCACATATTACTGACACAGAACTTTCCCAGTGATTATGCATTACATCATTATTCTAGCAATTATGCAGACAAATCATTATTCCAGCAATTGTTCATTTTACTACATTACTAGGAGAACTGTGGTGTGCACAATGGGAGAATAGGTTTTTTTTTAAGCTGGGCTTTTCCACTGTACCTACTATGTATCCAAACTAAGTTTTGGATCAGTCCTCATAGCAGTTGACAAGCAGAAGTAGAAGGAATGGGTACAAAAAGAAATGTGAGAGAAGGCCAGCACACTCTCTGCTACTGTACCCATCCTCTCAATCAGGTTCTATAGTTTATTTTTGAGGTTTAATGGCTGAGAATATCTGAACCTACCAAGCAGCTGATCCATGAGAACACAGTCCGGATAGGTAAACAGATTCCTCTTGCCTCTCTCCAGAGGGCAGAGGAGATGATAAGTTAAGTTCTGAAAGATGGCTCAATCCATGCTCACCAGGCAGGCAAAGTGGAGCCTGCTCAGAGAAAAGGAGGCAGATACTGATATGTCAAAACCATCATCATTATACTAATGTTGCAGCAGATGGTTTCTCTATCATCTGGTGACCCTGAGGAGTGAGAGAAGTGAAGGCAGCTTTTCTGGCATGGGACATGAGGACACTATTGTTGATCTGCAAGCTGGAAGAAAGGCAATTCAGATTGCAATCAAGACTACAAAATCTATGCTAATTTAGTTTTCTGCAGGGTTATAGATGAGTCAGCAGTGGGAGGAGGGATGCCTCTAGTCATATTTATGCAGAATGTTAAATGGGGTTTGCTTTCAATTAAGTGTGCATACAATTGCAGCTTAATATTTGTGATCTGTAATGGGTTCACCAAATGAAAAAAAAATATTTATCAGGGAAGGTCTGCCTTATGTTACGAGATATGCTTGCAAATATAATATATAGAATTGCAATTAAATATCCATGGAAAGATGTTCATAAAAACATGTTTATATACATATATGAAGTCAGGTTCTTTGGGAAGAAAAGCCCCTTCCATACCAATTTAACTGAACAAAAATTAGAAACGAAGAAAACGTTTCTTAGACAAAGAAAATTGGCATATGTATTTATCTCTATCTGGAAATGCAACAGAACTTCCACCTGTTGCCAAAAAATAGTTTGTAAATTTTAACTTCCACCTGTTGCCAAAAAATAGTTTGTAAATACCAGATAGAATAGACAAACAGAAGTAGGTTAGTTAGTACATAAGTAAGTAGGTAGGTAATAACACAACTTAATTTACTTATAAACCAGTTTGGTGTAGTGGTTAAGGCTCCAGGCCTTAACCAGGAGCCTTAACCACCACCAACTGACTTGAAGACACACAACAGGCACACACAATAAAGGATTACATAGCATAAACAAGAAAGGGATGCCTAGCATGTACAGCTATATGTGCATTGCAATTACTCCCAGGTTCCATTTCTAATCTGATTATAATTGTACAATCTCTGTTTACCTGTAAGAAATGGGTTTCCCTTACCTCAAGCACACATACATTCACTGTCTCAAAGTAGTTCTCTTTTACACTGGGCAGAGTTTGCAAGTCATAATACTTTAAATCCATTATAATTTATTACTAAGTAAAAAAAGTTACTTGAGAGTCTCGTACCATAAATGCAAAAGAAAAGAAAGAGGAAAAGTTGTTCCCGTATTTACATGAGCTTATAAAGCCACAGAAAAGAGATTCTAAGAATGAGAAGTGTTAGCTCTAAATCCAAAGATTTCTGACTGAAAACTCTGCTTTAAACATTATTCTGGAAGCACAAACATTACACACACACACACACACACACACACACACACAGAACTTTTGTTTGCTCTTGGCACATTTCTCTTAAACTGCAGTGAGATTCAATTAGTTTTCTGCACGGCAAGAAAAAAAATAAGATTTCTTTATTTTTTAATTTTTTTCATCCCCTTTTATTATTTTTATAAATAACTCAAAGTGGCAAACATATCTAAGCCTTTTCTCCCTCCTATTTTCCCTACAACAACAGCCCTGTGAGGTAAGTTGGGCTGAGAGAGAGTGACTGGCCCAAAATCACTCAGTTGGCTTTCAAACCTAAAGTGGGATTAAAACTCACAGTCTCTTGGTTTCTAGCCTGGTGCCTTCCCCACTAGACCAAACTAGCTGTCCATAATGTTGGTCTTCTGCATGGTGAAGAACAAAGGTTTGTCCACATTTACATTACCAAACATTTTGAATGAAAAGACTACCAGTTTAAATCAAACGTGGTACATTTAAAGCTCCCAAGGTGAAACCGCCTAATAACACATTTGGGAGCTAACACTTGTCCACGGGGCTTAGATGATGCTGGTCCTGTTCTCATCCTTGAAATTCCTCAGCAGAGCAAAATAATAGCAAACACAACAGCACAGATTTCTACCCCATTCTGGTACTACAGGATGGATCATGATTCCCATTATCTCTAACCAACATCTCCAGTGCAATCTTGAAATGACTCGAGTAGTCCAGTATATCGGAAGAAGACATTGTGAGTGTTTTTAAATACTCCATAGACAGCACTAAGTCTTAGTACTATAAGCACATGAAAGATTTTTCTGCCTACAGTTCAGGTGAAGGTTAAGAATACTATACTCTAATAAAGCAACCAAATGACTATTTTCTTACCCACGACAGATTTTTAAATCATTTCAACAATACTCTAGAATGCTTAATTTTTACTTGTCAGGCTCAAGTGTTGAATGGTTCTTCAAGCCTGACCTTTGCAGAGCATCGAGTGAATCAGCACAAGTGAAATTCACAAAATGTTCCATACATTTTTTTGGAACACTTAATTCTTCCATTGTAGAAGTGGTCTAATAACCATGTACATATGCTGTTCATGCAGATTTTGATTAAGAGTCTTCCTTACCTTCCCAGCAGTCGCCATGTATTCCAGGATCCCTGCTTAGAATCTGTCCTAGCTCTTCTATAAATGACTTCTCTCCTTGATTATTTTGGCTCTGAGAGATAAATGAGCAACTTTTCTCCACCCTGTACAACACATAAAATGTTTAATCTATGATAGGTCAGCTCAGGAAGGGGAGGGTTCCCTTGCAACTATACTAAGAACTTCAATGTTTTCCAAGAGTTTTGTTTAAAACAAACTCCCTCTGGACTAGCTATCCAAAGATAACTGCCATCTAGACCCAGAAGTGAGATTCTAAAAGCATATAGATCTCAGGGCTGAGTTCCAAAAAAGTTTCTGAATTAGTCTGTACCAGCAAAAACAAAAAACAAAAAACCAACAGAACAAAACACAAACATCTTTGACTGATGTTCTCTTGCTTAAATTACTTACATAAAGGATAAATATACTGTAGATTATATGATGCATTTAAACAACTATATTAATCCCACAGGTTTGATGTCCCCATAGGATCATAATTGAGAAACATTAGTCCTTGTGGAATAGCTATTAGGTTTGCATTATACATACACGTTTGCCAAGGCAAAGATTTATTAAAACAAATGACAGTTCATATGACAAATAATATAAATAGAAAAGCAGCACTTCTTTTTTTATAGATTTTAGCAAAATTCCCAGCATGTGCAACACTAATTAGCTGCAAAAGTACATTGCCTTGTGAAACATTAAACATTAAATGACTACTCACAGAAAATGGCCACACAAAGCTGAATTTGCATGATATGCTTAACCATAGTTGACTTACTTTATTCATTAATCCATGGCTTCTTAAGATTAATTCAATTACCCCATTTTTATTATTAACTTAAAATAATTGTCCAATTCTATTAATGTGTTATTGGAATCAAGGCTACAATGTATTCTGTATTGGCCCAATACATTGAATTATAAACTAACTCTTCTGGTTATGTTTGCACAATATTCTAGACTGAAATATATTTGACTAGTCCGTGGGTCAATATATTACACAAACACAGCTAGCGTAGAATGTTCTAGGCAAAATTTAGCCAAATAAAACAGCCTAAAGGGAGGTGCCACTGCAGTCAGTGAATAGAATTGATGCATAAACCACAACTGTAGCAATCACACTTGAATATGGAATTATTGCAGCAGTTTCTGATTCCTGGTAGAAATGTACTTGGCTGGCACAATACAGGAGAGAAAATTTTCAAAAACAAAATGAGAAAAGAAAAAAAGCTTCACTAAAAAACTAAAATGGTTTAAATAAAGAAAAACTTGAATTAAATCATGAATAATGTTATAATATATTTAATATATTATATAAAATATATAAATATATAAAATATATTTTAACCAGGAGGGAGATAGACAGATACAGTAGATAGATGCAGTGGTGGGATTCAGCAGGTTTGCACCACTTTGGCAGAACCGGTAGCTAATTTGTTGCCCAGACTTCTGGAAGCGGCATCCACACACTGAACCGGTTGTCCACATATTTGAATCCCACCACTGGATAGATAGATAGATAGATAGATAGATAGATAGATAGATAGATAGATAGATAGATAGATAGATAGATAGATAGATAGATAGATAGATAGATAGATAGATAGATAGATACAGCATAATCTCTAGGACACTCAGCTCCTATTGGAAAAACAATTGGAAGTTATGCTCCGCTTCAGTTGGTGCACCAGTTGTGTGCCCATTTCTGGAACAGGGGATGCTGGCAACCATCATCATGCCCTCATCACTTTACATTTGGACCATTAATTCACTCCCCACAAGCCTGCCTTTCAACATCATCGGGAAACTGTAGCTAGCCAAAATGTCCACAGCCTGATACTGCTTTATAACACAAATGATACAGGAGTTGAATCAGTAGTTTGTCTGATCCCAGACCCTATTCAGGATACTGGTTATATAAAATCCTATGTGGCTTAAGAGCTGATTGTTTGTTATTGGGGTGCAGTGGGAAGGAACTGGGGAAGCATTTTCTGTAATAGGTCCCTCCTATAAAAAGTTTTACCACCAAGAACAAGAACTGTATTATCACTCCTGATATTTAGAAAGTATCTTTTTCATAGGTTGTAAACAGTTGAACGTACCCAAGATGAATAAGGGGCTAATACTAGGAATTATTATTTTGAATTTGTTACATGATTTAACAGTATATGGTTATGGGGTTTTTTGTGACTACTATATATTGATGTTACTGTATTTTTGCTTGTGATTTGTTTAGAGGCAAAATGATTTAAGTTACATAAAATCATTTGTGATAAATTAAAAAAATGGTTTATTGCTCAGCATGGCATATACTGTAAACTACCTAATTGTGACTTGTTCAGCAACCCAATAAACATGATCTAATATCATGCATAAATTGAATTTCTGTCTGATTTGAGTAAATCACTGGGTCATGAATCAAGGACTTTACAGAAATCATGACCAGTATTCTACAAAAAAACACACCTCCTGCTATAAAATGCTGGCATTTTGTCTTTTTCTCTTTCAGCCACAATTATAGCAAGTTTTATTGAGATGTAAGGGGTGTACAAGAATTGCAGCAAGTAAAATATTTTCACTTTAACATTAATGTGTATTTGTGTACATTATGATCGATATTCTGGTTCTCTTTCTTACAATATTTGCATGAAGGACGCAGGACTCTTCCCTGATTATGGGAAAGATATAGAGGCTGGTTGTTTAAATCAGCGGTCCCCAACTTTTCCGGCTTTGAGGACTCATGGCAGGGGGGGGGGGGNCAGGGGGGGGGGGGGGGGGAGAGAGGGGATGGGTGGGTAGAAGGGATAATTCTCTGTGTGCAGTGCAATGGTTGTTAAGTGTGAAAAATGGTCATGTCATTTTTTTCTAAAACATTTTCTTCTCAAATCAGCATATTTTTTTTTACTAGCGGTGCATAATGCAAAACAGCATCCAATTCTACTTAAATGAAAGTGTTTTTAGAATTGCCTTTGACACTCAAATCATTCTTCTTCCTTTAGTACGAGTCCCCAGATTTGCTCCAGTTTGTTCAAGGCTTCCAATATCTAACCGGGTGATCAAAAGACAATATAAAAATCCTATTTTTGTTCTGTCATCAACAAAAGCCCACACAACATAAATGGTTTCACTTCATATAAGGCCAAACAAAATGACTTGTATCATTTGAAAAGGTTTTTTTTCATCTTTTCTCTTTTCAAAATAAGGTAAAATCTTTTGATCTCTTATCTACTCCAAACTATTACCCAAATTAAGCTTTCAGTAACTTTTCAGTAGCCTCTGAAGTTTTAGCCAGCAATTTATTATAAGTGTCATATCCTATCTTAATTCTGGAGCCCAGACAGTGATTTTATTCATTCATTCATTTATTATAGAAATCACCCATCTACCTCTCAGAGGGACTCTGGATGGTGTACAAATAAAATATTAACATATAAAATGTTAAAACAGGATAACCAAATGTAAAATTTTTAAAAAGGACAAGAATAGTTAAAATATAACATTAAAAGTTAATTATAAAGGAATACCATTGGCAAACCATTCTTAATGTCCAGTTTGATCAAGCTTTTCCAAACTGGGTGCTCTGCAAATGTTGGACTTCAATTTGCATAATCTCCAACTGGTAATCTGGAATTTGAAGCCCACACATCTGAAAGGCACTTGATATGGGGAAGGCTGATTTATGCTACTGAGACTGTAACAGCATGGTTTGGTCTTGTCCACAATTGCTGGTTTTCGGGTTGATATCAGAATGACTTTGAGATTTATTGCTTTATGTTATAGATGCAGATCTTCAATACTTAAAATTTATTTGATAGATTTGGAGGGAAAATAGCAATAGCACAGACATACACCACTTCATAGTGCTTTACAGTGCTTTACTCTCTGAGCAGTTTACATCATCAGCATATTGCCTCCAACAATCTGGGTCCTCATTTTACCAACCTCAGAAGGATGGAAGGCTAAGTCAACCTTGAACTGGTCAGAATCAAACTCCTGGCACTGGCAGAGTTAGCCTGCAATACTGCATTCTAACCACTGCGCCACCAGGGAAATGGATGATATCTACTGCAATGGAAAATATGGACACAATTTATGACAAATGATTGCTCTTATTGCTAGGCATTGCCAAATTTAAATTAACTTTTTGCAACCAAAAGTCAAGGAAGAAAACTTTAATATAGTCAAATGTTGCATTTATTTATCTATTTAATTTATATCCCATTGTTACTCTTTTTATAAACAAATTCAGGTGGCAAACATATCTAATGCTCATTCTTCTACCTATGTTCCCCATAACAAAAACCCTGTGAGATGAGTTGGGCTGAGAGAGAGTGACTGGCTCAAATATTACCTGAGAGAGAGTGACTGGCAAAAATATTACCCAGCAGGCATTTGTTCCATTTATAATGCCTTTCCAGCCCCCCCTTTTAAAAAAAATTGCTAAGCTTATACATTTGGAAGCAGTGTTGATCCACTGATGCTATTGTATTTGTATTTTTCTTTTGATTAGGTTTGTATGATACAATTAAGCACATATACAACAATTACTGGAGCTGCTGATAGATGCTTTGGTATCTAGTTCCACTGACTCTAAACTCAGAATTGGCATGATTGGAACAGTTCCATTCAGCACAATAACCTATGGATGATAAGGAAGCATGAACAGGAGACAAAGCAAGAGTAAGTCTCACATCTTTTGATATAAGATTATATGGCAGAGGCACCCAGGCTGTTTAATGGTAAGTGCAATGATTGAGGTATTGGGCTAAAACCAGGGAAAGTTAAAATTCAAGCCCCCCTCCCCCTTGATCTCTGGCTAAACAAGATAACTGGATCTTTAGTGCTCTGTTTCATTACCCAAACTAGATAACATCATTAGGCACCATGCTCAGACAGCACATGGACCTCTCATTTCAACCCTGAGCTACAAATATTCTCCTTTATTGGTAAAACAAGAGAATTGCAATGCAGAGAAAATGAAAGGAAGTTGTTTTGAACTGCCAGAGGAGAACAGCTGCTTTTGGCAACAAGGGATTGTTTTGATGTTTGGCTTTGTTGATATAGAATGAATGCCATGGAAACAGAATTGTATGGATAAAGCAGTCAAGAGTGATTGGTGCTAATTTTCTCTTCACTAATCAGGAGCCCTTCTGGTATAATTCAATTAGTGAATCAAGTCACATTCTAACCTGAGGCTAAGCCATGAAAACATGAGTTTCTACATTTTATGTAGATACGACTGATTTTTTCCTCCACTTCAGAGACTTAAAAATTCGATTATGCTCTTTCTGTGAGAGTTAAAACTAAGACCATGACGGAATTTTTTGCATCTGGAGCCAAGTAATATCAACATTCCATCTTATAAATCATATAATTTATGCTACGACCTAAATATAAGCACCCAGAGAAACAAAACACGAATGTCTTTTTCCAGTATTTTCAGAACAAACATAGGGCCAAGGAAAAGAGTATTCTTCGTGGTTCCACGTTAAAGACTTCCAGACAGATTCAGCAAGTTGAGCCACTTAAAACTTCAAGACAGTACGAATGCTGAAAAATAAAACACAGGCTTCACTTTCCATATCCTTTTGTAAAGAAAAATGATCAAAACACAAGTATTTTTAAATTCATGCCTGTGACTGATTTCCTATTTTCAAATCCTGCTGACAGATATTATTGTTAATCTTGGAATATTGGGAGAGGCAGGCTGTGCAGTTGCACTTGTTTGTGGCAATGTTGCTAGGACAGCAGCATTTGCCATTCATAAGAAGTCAAGTGCTGTAGAAAACTCATCTAGTCAAGTAGCTGTGGGCCACAAAGAAATGGCACCCAGTGTGGGTGTAGTGTAGATTTACTGAAGCAACTCACCAAAGAATGGAGGAATCTGGAAATTCAACAACAAAAGTTGCATGCAGATCTGAGTAATCTCCTGAACGTTATTTCCTCACAGACATTTGCTTCAACCACTTACCAATTGCTTCAATATTAGAAGAAAACCAAAAACAGAAAGCCCAGCACAAGGCGAAAAACTTGCAAAGTAATTTCACAGCCTTATATCATTTGGTAGTCCCTCGTTATAAATTCTGCCAGCATGTATAGAAGTGAAACTGCCTTGGTCAACTTCTTGGATGATGAAGAGAAACAAAAGGAATATGAATTCTGACTTTCTTAGTTCTCCTAGCAGCTTCTCATCTCAATGGCCATGGTATCTTTCTGGACAACTTTGCAGTCTTGGGAATTTATTTTAATTTTACTATTAAATTTATTTGCTACCCATCTTCTGTTAAATGACTCCAGGGCAGCTTACCCAATAAAATCATTAAAATCATCAGATATAAAATGAGAAAGCAGATAAAACAAAATCATTAACACAAGATGGAGAAGGAGGGAGAAGGAAATACATGGGGGGAGGGGTGATGGATAACGTGGGACTAGCTTTTAATTAGTCAACCATCTCCAGTGTGAAGCTCCCCCATTGGGTCCCCAAGCCATCTGGCAGAACCAGGTCTTAAAGCACTTATGAAAAGTCAGGAGGTTGGGAGCCAATCTCACCTCAGGAGGGTAAGATATTCCAAAGGGCAGGAGAGGGCCTTGCTTTGCAGTGGTTCCCTTCCTATCTGGCAGGATGGTCCCAGATGGCGTTGCTTGGAAACCAGTGCTCCATAAAGAAGGAACTGGCATGTGAAGTCCTTCAAGGCGCCATTTGGTCTCCAGGGATGTTTAAATAGATGCATCAACTGTTGGGAGAGGACCCTGAAATCCAATTCTCTAGGTAACACTATCAGGCAATGGTGTAACTCCCTTGAAAGTTTGCCTAAGGATAGTAATGGGCTGAATGAAGGAAAACAAACTGAAACCGAATCCACGTAAGACAAAAATATTCATTGTGAAAGGTCATCGCTCTAGGTTTTGGGTGGAGCTATTCCTGATGAAATTACACTCTCCCATAAAGAGTGGGTATACAGTTTAGGAGTGACTCTGGATTAGATCAGCATCTACTTATAACTTCCAGGTTTGTCTTATGCTTTACATAAGGCTGTTTAGGTGTACGACCTGAATGCTTCAATTGGGACAAACTGCTACAGCCAGGTTGATGTTTGGTTTATCTCACAGAGCCCACATCATGCTAATTTTAAATCAGGTTGCCAATCTGCATCCAGATACAGTAGAAGTTATAGCTATTATTTTTAAATCTTTAAAAGTGATTTAGACCAGAGATACAGTATCTGTCATCTTCTCCAAGACTCGTGAGTTCAATCAGCTGAGTGCAGCTGGTTGAGCTGGCTGCCAGTTGGGGCTACTTTTTCCCAGGGGGGAAGGGAAGGGTTTGTGCATGTAGAATTCATTAGAAGAATGAATTAGTAGTATTAAACCTTTACAAGGCTTTGAAAAAGCACTCTTTCAAACAGCCTTTAACTTTTTCTAAAGAATTCTTAGAATTAGTATAGCTGCTCTGGGAGATGAAAATCTAACAAAAGTGCAATAAATACTTCATTCTCCTGGCAAGTCCCTTTGGTCTTTAAGGAGCTACAAAATCTAAACATTAATATTTGCTCTATGTATAGATGAAACTAAATTTATCTTTTTTATTTATATCCTGTATTTATTATTCTGATAAAACTAAAGGCAGCAAACATACCTAATATTCCTTCCTCCTCCTATTTGCCCCCCATCAACCACCCTGTGTTGTGGGTTGAGCTGAGAGAGAGTTACTGGCTCAAAATCACCCAGTTGGTTTTCATGTATAAGGTGGGACTAGAACTCACAGTCTCCTGGTTTCTAGCCTTGCACCTTAACCACATGACCAATCTGGCTTTTGGAATTCAAACTGAAGTCTGAGCTGAAACTACTTCTGTTAAAAATAGGCAATGATGGGGCAGAAATCTCACCTCTTTCCAGCACGAAGCAAGTCAAATCCTTTCCCAATATCACTGAATGGTAAAATGTGGCTGATCAGAACATCTGGTTTAAATTTTCCTTCTATGTAACTGGAGACTAATTGAGGAATTGAATCTTTCATCTTCCAGCCTATAAGAAACAAAACCAAATGTAACCTACTAGATGTTGTCTCTGCTTCCCATGAACATTTTTGCAATTTGTCAAACCTTTTTGGCAAATTGCAAAAGCGCTCATAACAAAACTTGTAACATTATTTTTTGCTGTAAAATCAAATATAGAATAAACTAAAACTGGAAGCACATGAATTGCTAAATGTTTACTCTTAACTGCTGCTTCAACTTCTGGAGGAAAGATGGCAGCTTTTCCTTAACCTGGTATCCAGATGAAGTCTGTCTCTCTCTCTCACTCAATCTCTCTCTCATAATTATATGGCCACCCATCTCACAAACCCTGACCTTGCGTGGCATATAATAAAACCATAAAATAACAATATTAAAAGAGAATGCCATTAAAAGGGGTTTCTTGAAGGATGGCAGGAAAGAGGACAATCTCACTTCGGAGGCAATGATGTTCCACAGCAAAAAAAAACAACACAACCATTTCCTGGGTCCCACCAGATGTAACTCCTTAGTAGATGGGACCTACAGTATACCGTTTCTGCTGGAAGTGATGGGAGGGGCAGATGTAATCAGGAAGAAGCAATCCCTCAAATAACCTGGCCCCTTGCCATGAAGGACTTTAAAAATCGGCATCTTGAATTGGACCTAGAAGAAAACTGGCAGCAAAAGCAGCCTGTGCCATTCTAGGGACACAGATAACTGCCCACAGCACCACAGTGTACACAGCTGAAACTTTCAAATACTTCCCATAGATGGCACCATATATAAAGAGCATCCTGCAACCTGGGAAGTGACCAAGGCATGAGTAACTGTGAACAGAGCATTTGGATGATGCCAGAATGGAGAAGGTTGATATACAACAATCATGAGGAGTTTTCCAGTGCACAAACTCTCTTTGAAGATAAAATGGGACGGAATGGGAATTTGTTAGGATTGTAACAGGAGGAGAAAGTTAATACAAGAGCCAAACTATTTAGCTACTAAGATCTGCAGAAGATACCTTTTTGAAAATGATCTGAGTTTCAGAGTTCTGTTTTCTTGTCCCAGGCTATGAAATGAACTTCTTTCTTTGTTGTTTAGAAAACTTATACAATTTCTTTTGCCAGAATTTTATAACTTCATCTGAATCTCAGTTTATACCTTTGGATTTTTAATTTTAACATTAATTCTTCTTGCTACATTGAATACTTGCCAGTCAGAAAGATGGAATATGAATCAAACTAACTGATAAATAAATACAATACAGGTATTCCTCGTCTTATGACTACAATCAAGCCCAAAATTTCTGTTGCTAAGCGAGACATTTGTTAAGTGAGTTTTGTGCCATTTTATGACTTTTCTTGCCAAAGTTGTTAAATGAATCACTGCAGTTGTTAAGTTAGTAATATGGTTAAGTGAATCTGTCTTCTCATTTAACTTTGCTTGTCAGTGGTGATCACATGACCCCGGGACACTGCAACCGTCATAAATATGAGTCAGTTGCTAAGCATCTGAATTTTATCACGTGACCACAGGGATACTGCAGAGATTCACTTAACAACTGTGGCATTAAAGGTCATATAATGGGACAAAACTCACTTAACAATTGCCTTGCTTAGCAATGGTAATTTTGAACTCAATTGTGATTATAAGTCGAGGACTACCTGTAATATAGCCACAGATCAAACGAACTAATTATCCTTGGACAAATTCTGGTTTATAAGTATGTTCACATACCCTCATTTCCAATGTAATTCCACACTACAAAAGACAAAGAAAATATCTGTTTATGAGTGTGTTCACTTATCTTCCATCTATGAACATACCTCCAATGAAACTCCCTTTTAGAGTGCGCCCTGTAATAAGCAGGATAGGATCCAAGGAGAATTTTGCACCTGAGGGGGGCAGACCAATCATCACACAGGTCCCACAGCCCATGTGACAAGAGGCTAAAGCAGCTGTCTGGTTGAAAAAAGGGAAGAAATTAAGGAAATTTTTGCCATGCAAAGAAAAAAAGGACAATGGATAGATGTTAAAAATGCTGTGTTTGACCCTGGAAATGGTAAAGTAACAGCTGATTTAGTATAAAGCAAATATATACTGAATGTTCTGCAATCTGCATACAGCCTTTATTGATGTTCATGTTTCACAGTAAGAACTGAGCTACCTACTTCCCAAAATAATTTTTACCAACAATTCTCTGAAGTTATACCTGAATCAGCTGATAGCACTCCAAAGGATCTCTCATCTTTCTGGAAAGTCGATTAGTGACTTTTTTCAGTATAGACAGTTGAGTATCCCTAAAGAGCATCCATCTATTTGCTTCTTAAGAATATCAATATAATTATAATTCTTGTTTTCATACAGTATTTGCTGTTTTTTATCTGATTGTTAAATGGTGCCCAGAGTCGCTGTTTGTGAGATGGGCAGCTATATACATTTTTTAAAGATAGATAGATAAATAAATAAAAATATATCTGGTCTTCCAACTATCTTAACTGAATCATGTGTAGGTTCTAACTACTAACACACAAGAATTCAGTCTTAAACACAGACGGCTTTCTTGGCAGCCTGCTTGGAAGTTCTGAAATAAAAGGGGATCCATTTTTGGAGAGCGTACTATGAACTCAATGTCTTGAGAAATGGTGATGGCAACCAAATGAGATTGTATAAAAGGAGAATTTACTGTGAGTTTCTGTGGTTGATAATGGACTTAAACTTGTCTCTCCCCAACCCTGACTGATGATCTTTACCACTACACTCCAGCAACTGATCCATTGTTTGATGGACTATCGTTTGTTGTCTTGATGGCCATTTACTTTCTCTGAATGCTTTGGACCCTTGCTGCCAAGAAGCAGGAAGGGAAGAGGACCTATATGCCTACATTATTTGAGACACTGTAGAACAGGGGTCTTCAAACTTGGCCCTTTTATGACTTGTGGACTTCAACTCCCAGAATTCCTCAGCCAGCAACGCTGGCTGAGGAATTCTGGGAGTTGAAGTCCACAAGTCATAAAAGGGCCAAGTTTGAAGACCCCTGCTGTAGAAAGACAGCCATGTTAGTCTAAGGAAGCCAAACATCAGAAAGATTTTAAGATTAACCAATATTTATTTTGAGCTTTCATGAGTTGCAGATTCCTTTATTAAATGCAGAAGGGCTTGACTGATGTAGGATTATAAATATAGGAATTGATGTGATAAAAATACATCTTGATAAATGATTAGGTGCTTAAAACTCTTTCCTGGATAACTTTCTCTGTATTACTACTCTGCCATCTCCTTGTCTATTCCCCTCTTCTGTGTTATATTTGTGTATTTCAAATTCAGTCAAGTCACTGATAAAAGTGAGCTGCAGCTCACGAAAGTGTAAAATAAACACTGGTTAACCTTACAAGATGCTACCAGGTTCATCCCATTTGACAGTTTCCTAAATGAACCTATTATGTTACTGGGAAACATAGAACACTGAATTTAGATGATCCTTTGGGCTGATTTTTATGAAATAACTTTTACTACAGTGACAAATATTTGACAAAAATATCAACGCAGCAAACCTGGAGAACACATACATGCAATAGAATCCAGACTTAATGGACTGCCATTTTCAAACTTTGGATACAGTGGACAAAATCTGTGCCTCAATATCTCTCCAAAACATTAGACTAAGTTCATTATATCTGAAGTAATTCAGACAATTCATTTAAATTTAGATTAACAATTTAAATCGTATTGTCACTTGCATATTGATTCTATTTATGTCACTTGCATAAGAATGGATTTATGCAAATAAATGAAAATGGTGATTATTTACACAAATGAGGTATATTCAGACTAAGATAGCTGGGAGTAGCAGATGTTCTCTCATCTCGAATGTTCTTTTAAATCAAAATTTCACTTTAGTGCTTTCATTGAATCTAGCATCAAATGGCAAATGAGCCAATCAATTTTGATTAAATACATACCAGTGTCTCCAAACATCCAACAACCTCAAAGGCATAATCTACACCATGTCCAGTCATTTCCACAATTACTTCTTGAATGGGTTTCTTGTAATCTTGAGGGTTGATACATTCCGTAGCTCCCAGTTCTTTTGCCTTTCCAAATTTGTCGCTATTAATGTCAATCCCAATGATACGAGATGCTCCAGCTGTTTTGCATCCCATGACCACAGAGAGACCAACTCCTCCCAAACCAAAAACAGCACAGGTGGATCCAGGTGTAACCTATGGAGTCATGGAGAAAGAGAGCTGAGATACATTCAAGCTGTCCTCAGCAGCATAACAAATTGGTGGAGAAGTTCTTAAATGGCACAGAATTTGAGAGCCCATCAGAACTTATAAATAGGTTTTCTCACCTGAGCTGTATTGAGGACAGCCCCATAGCCAGTAGAGAATCCACAGCCAAAAAGGCAGACTTTATCCAAAGGTGCAGTATCATCAATTTTAACTACGGTAGAGTCAGGCATGACTGTATATTGAGAGAAAGTGCTAATCCATAAGAAGTGATGAACTTGTTTCCCTTTGCAACTGAATCTACTAGTCTTGTCAGGCATCAGATTTTGTGGTTCAGAAATGCTGTTTCAAAGATAAATGGACTTGTCAGTAAAAAAAAAAAACTTTATGTGCAATGTCGTGAATCCAGAAAAATACAAAACAAAAGTTTTTAAAGGAACTTACTGGGTTTTCAGGCAACAGTTGGTGTTTGATTTTAAACATGAGTTGCATTCTCCACACTGGGGCAGACAAAGGGGAATCACTTTGTCTCCTTCAAATACAAAGGGGAAAAACATGAAACCTCCAGATCAAAAGATCATGTTTATTACCCATATTTTTATAAATCAAGATCACTACAAATAGACTTTTTCCGGTGCATTTATCACAGTTGAAATAGCCTTCTGAAGACACTCATTAAAATGCAGACCGCAATTCATTGTGAATTGAAGGGGGAAAAGCATTACTAAATCAGATATCCTAAAAGCAGTTCATTTCACCTGACCATATTTATTTCATCATTTTTCATTCACACTACATCTGGGGTCTTCAAACTTGGCCCTTTTATGACTTGTGGACTTCAACTCCCAGAAATCCTCAGCCAGGTACGCTGGCTGAGGATTTCTGGGAGTTGAAGTCCACAAGTCATAAAAGGGCCAAGTTTGAAGACCCCTGCACTACATCATGGCTTAGCATATTGGATGAACCTAGCATCTGTGGTTTTAAAGTACAAACTCAGTTTACAGTTCAGCTTTACAATCCATGGTTTATGGCAAATCCTTGTATCATCATTGCATAAGTGTTCATAGATCAAAGGTTATTTCATCAGGTGCACAGAGTACAGGTCTAAGAGAGAGCAAATCATTTTATTATACATACAGCTTCATTGGGAAGAGGAGGAATAAAATGTCGAAGGGATACTAAGAGGCACAATTGTTCTCGATGTGTCCAAATATGAAGCCACACGACAGAGAAATTCTTGCAATGAATAGCAAATTAAATTATGTAGTGTGACAAGAGCTTCCTGACCTCTGGTGTAGTCTAAGAAAAATGGTGCTATAAATACAGTCTATATTGTTGGTTCTCAACTGATGATCACAATTAGAACCAGAATTTCTGTTGTTAAGCAAGGCAGTTAAGTGAGTTACGCCCGGTTTTATGACCTTTTTTGCCACAGTTAAGTGAATCACTACAGTTGTTACATGAATTATGAGATAATTAAGAGAATCCAGCTTTCCCCATTGACTTTGCTTCTCAGAAGCCAGCTGGGAAAATTGCCAATAGTGGCCACATGACTCCAAGATGCTACAACCATCGTAAATACATATCAGTTGCCAAGCACCCAGATTTTGATCAAGTAACTATGGGGATGCCGAGAAGGTCATACGTGTAAGGACTCATCATACGTCTTTTTTCAGTGCCCAAAGAAGAGTGGTCACTAAACAAATGGTTTTAAGTCAAGGAGTACCTGTAATAAAACAAATCATGCTTTGTAATATCTGAGCTCAGTTCTGTACAATGCAGACTATGTAATAGCGTATAGCAATTATGCTGGATATCCATTGTACTTTGAAGACATTAAAATGCACATGAAAAAGCCATAAGGGTTCTTCTCTGTACCTGGTTTCACACATGTCACTCCTGGCCCAATACTCTCTACTATTCCAGCTCCTTCATGACCAGGAATTACAGGATACTCTACTTTGGGGAAAGAACCTTCTAGAACATGGTAATCTGTCCCACATATTCCGGTGGCTATTATCTATAACAGAGAACAAAGAGTTATGCCCAACCATAGCAGAGGTTATGTGGGTAGTTACTAGGGGCTTCCAATGATCTATGCATAATAATCTTGTATGAATGTGGACAAGCCTATGGAATCTCAACAGTGGAGGAAAACACAATGTAAAAATGTTATTACTCTGATGCCATATAGACCATGGGGCAGAATGCTGTTTATCTTTTCCAGTGGAATGCATGCTATTAACTCTACCCGTCCATCTTGACCATCCTCCTAAAGACAGAAAAAAGATGAATAATATTTATTCTATGTTTTGAACTTCTAAGTATAATTATTGGTAAGTGTGCAATTATTTTGGAAACAGGGCAAGATATTTTTCAGCAGTGACTTAAGTAAGTCATGTTGCATGTAAGCTGTTAAACACTTGTTTTGCCTATTGTAATTTCTGTGCGAGAGAAAAATTGTCAACTCCAATTTGTCTCTCCCTGATATCAAAGCAGTGTTCATCAATGGCACTGGAAACTCGATAGCTCTTCCTGCGCCATTTTGGATTTCTGATTCAAACTGTCATATTGCAAGAGGTACAGATGTAGAATTTTCTTATGTTTGTGAAGGCTTCCTGCTTAATCGGATCGAAGTGTTCCAATTCACATTTCTTCAAATTATCCTGCACAATTTATCTTTTGTGTATTCCTTGATTTATCCTTCCTTCCTAGCTGCCCTGGGAAATGCTGCTCTAATTTATCAGCAGCATAGAACTATAAAGTCTTCTTTGTAGAGCAGTTATGTAAAATATAATATTTAGTTTTGCATTTCATATGAAGTATGAAAGATCAGTATCCCATGATTTTATGCTAAATGAAGCACTGAAGTAAGATAATTTCAAAATGAAGACACATGGTTTCTTGGACTAGGAAGTGTTCATGCCCCAATCACTTCAGTATTCAGGAAAATGGGATTGGGGGGGGGGGGTTTATGCCAAAACTAATAGAGGAAACTCAAACCCAGGATGAGTGTCTGCATCCCCACTATTTTCATTTAGACCTATGCAGCAGAGCTGAGCACTGCACTGGATTTGAAGGTGAAAAGGGTGCTTTGAACACATGGGAGCCCAAATATCTACAACTCTTTAAATTAGCTGTATCACTCTTGGGATCAGAAAAGACCCTCCATCTGCAAAACTTTAGGGATCCATTTTGCACCTTTAAGGCTCTTCTTATCCCAGTAATGATATAGTGGTTGAGTTGATGGACTAGGAATTGGGAGATCCTAGTTTTATTTTACTCTCAGACCCAGAAGCTCCCTGGATAACCAAACCAATCACAGTTTCTCTATCTCTTTGCTCAACCTACTTCACAGGGTTGTTGTTTTGGGAAAAGTAGAGAGAAGTACCGTGTATACTTCTATGAGCTCCCAACAAAAATTGAACATTTCCACATAACCAGAAATTATAAATGATAATTTATAAAACAAGGCTGCATTCAGAGGACACATTTAGTAAACCCAAACAGAACATACCATGGTCTGTGAATGAAACACAATTCTCATTTACTTTTCTCTTCGCCTTTCAAAGGTTGCCAATGTATAGGTATTTATTTAGAAATCTGCTTTGCAAATGCTTGAAAAATAAATTAATGGAAGTGACACGTTGTAGTTTTCCTTTAAGAACAAAACAGTGCTTTCCAAAATAGAGGACCAGGGAAAATTATTCAGAAAAATTGATCTACCTTAACACGAACTTCATGAGACCTTGGTGGAGCCACTTCTACCTCTTCAATAGAAAGCGGTTTGCCGACTTCCCAAGCCACAGCTGCTCTACATTTGATAACCTAGAAAAGCCAAACCAAAAACAAAATACATTTAGTCTAATCCTATGCAAAGCACAAAGTAGATCAAACCAGGTAGAACTTTCTCACTAGTATAACATCTACGCCTAAAATCCTTCTCAATGTAGCAGCTCAAGGTGGGGTCATAGAGAAAGCGTCCTACGCCATTCCAGTGGGAGTAATCAGCTCCCTTGAGATATAGCACCAGAGGCCCCCACAGGAGGGTTCCACTGACAAACGTAATGTCCCATAGTTGCACCATAAGCTTTACTCCCTTTGGACATGCATCATGAGGATGTACACATGTACAAAAGGAACAGAACTTGCATTGAAAGCATGTAATGCTGCTCTAATCATTTTAATGAAAGCTTCCATTCTGTGGACACTTCTGTATAACACACTTTTTGCAATAAAGGAGCACAAGAGGGCATATGTGGAGTGAGGGATTTCTTTGCCATATAGGAAAACTGGAAATTAACAGTGATGTTATCCACTGTACATCTGAGAGTGGTAATCTTTCTCATTCCTACAGCACCCTCTGACTAGAAGGGCTGAAACCTGTCAGTGCTTTTCTACTTTTTGAAACAGACAATATATGAAAACTGTAAGTGCTAGCTGGAAACAAACTGGGCATACATATTTTTAAAAGTGTGTGTGTGTACATGTGTGTATATACATGTATATATCAATTTGCCCACCCCCTCTTGACAGGCTCACTGGGGGAAACATCAGAAATTCCATATACTCTGTGGCATAACATGAATTTGCCTTCCCAAAATGTTAATTCTGGCTTCCAGCCACCAAACAAATGTTCATTTTTCATTTACTTTGAAACTTGAACTTGGACAAAGTAGTAAATGAAATGTGATCTACAACTGAGCTATGACCCCAAGTCTAGTGGTGCAACAGGGCGCCCTTTCCTCTTTGGGCAATTATATATTAACAGGATTATCTTAACAAATCACTTTATTCCTGAGGTTTTAATCCCCAGTCAGTGCAATCAGTGACTTATAATATAGTCTAATACATTTTCCAGAAATCATGTTCACACTAAGTAATGTATTATATCTTTCTGTATTGTACAATTATATGTACTAAATAAGGAATAAGTAGGTTGAGCAAAGAGAAAGAGAAACTGTGATTGGTTTGGTTATCCAGGGAGCTTCTGGGTCTGAGAGTAAAATAAAACTAGGATCTCCCAATTCCTAGTCCATCAACTCAACCACTATATCATTACTGGGATAAGAAGAGCCTTAAAGGTGCAAAATGGATCCCTAAAGTGTTGCAGATGGAGGGTCTTTTCTGATCCCAAGAGTGATACAGCTAATTTAAAGAGTTGTAGATATTTGGGCTCCCATGTGTTCAAAGCACCCTTTTCACCTTCAAATCCAGTGCAGTGCTCAGCTCTGCTGCATAGGTCTAAATGAAAATAGTGGGGATGCAGACACTCATCCTGGGTTTGAGTTTCCTCTATTAGTTTTGGCATAANCCCCCCCCCCCATCCCATTTTCCTGAATACTGAAGTGATTGGGGCAAGAACACTTCCTAGTCCAAGGAACCATGTGACTTCATTTTGAAATTATCTTACTTCAGTGCTTCATTTAGCATAAAATCATGGGATACTGATCTTTCATACTTCATATGAAATGCAATACTAAATATTATATTTTACATAACTGCTCTACAAAGAAGACTTTATAGTTCTATGCTGCTGATAAATTAGAGCAGCATTTCCCAGGGCAGCTAGGAAGGAAGGATATATCAAGGAATACACAAAAGATAAATTGTGCAGGATAATTTGAAGAAATGTGAATTGGAACACTTCGATCCGATTAAGCAGGAAGCCTTCACAAACATAAGAAAATTCTACATCTGTACCTCTTGCAATATGACAGTTTGAATCAGAAATCCAAAATGGCACGGGAAGAGCTATCGAGTTTCCAATGCCATTGATGAACACTGCTCTGAGGTTTTCTTGGCAAGATTTCATAAATGGTTTGCCATTGCCTGCTTCCAAGGGCTAGGAGAGGGTGACTGGCTCAAGATCACCCAGTTGGCTTTGTTCCTAATGCGGGATTAGAACCCACAGTTTCCCAGTGCTAGCCTGACACCTTAAACCCTACATCAATCTGGCTCTCAACTGTAAACATATTTAAATAGAAATCGATCCAACTGAACATATTGTTTGGATTCATGGACCATAGTGAACAACAAAGAAGTCTACCACATTTTAGTCCAGCGTATTTTGAGAATGCCGCCCATCTGTGTTGCATTAGGCTTACTAAATGAAGCATAGTGCAATAACTATGGCTAAAGTCTTGCAAGCAAAGCCGTTAGAATCTATTTATTTACTCAGAATGTATCAGTTTAAGGGCAAATTGTGATTCAACAAGCAAGCAAAATTGCTCATTGACAATGCATTGTGCCAATGAGTGGTAATACTGTCTGGGGGTGATTGTAGTCCAGTGTAGCCCAATATACATTTGAATACAATTAAACAACAATTGGATCTCTAACTATAATTCTTGCACATTGCTCCATTAAATCTTTCTGTTGCCATTATTTCACAAAAAGTATGCAAGAGGGAATGCGGTCTAAAACTTTGCATTAAGTCCTCGTTTTGCTTAACTCTGGTTTTACTTATAAGGTATACGTTTCTCTATTAGATCTACACATTTACATATCATTTACATATCTTAATAGCTAGGCTCGCACCAAAGATTATCCACAAATTAGCAAACGCATTTCCAGCTTAGATTAGTTTACTGCTTCCCTGAAAACAATAAACCGTTTCTTACTTTCCCAGAAGTGTCCATGTCTGCAAACTAGCTACCGTACTGCACGAAGATCTTTCCACTCGCTTTCGGAAAACCCTGGCCTATCGCTTTGGAAAATTGGGGGGAGAAAATAAAAGCGACTACAGTACACCAATATCGCCAACACAGCGATACGCCCTTCGTTCCCGCATCCAGATTCCTTTAGGGCCAAAGAGCGGTCAAAAGGAAACCCTTTTTTTTTTACTTTAGAACTCTTCGCTTGCCGTAGACACGCCGCGGAGGACTCTGGGGAATGAAGTCAAATCTGCCTACAATATTGCCTACACGACTTATAGAAGCGCTAGCTAGCTTCTTATCAAGGCATCCGCATGTGATAATATGCTGTAATCGTCGCAAGAAATCCTTTATCGGGCAGTTTGAATAAAAGGACTACATAAATTCGTTTCCATATATACATTCCCTTTTTTGTAAGCAAAACAGTTTGAATAAAAGGACATTATTTGTTTTACCAGAATCTGGGGAAGAAGGCAACTCTGAAAACTTATGTAATAGGATTTTTTTTGTGTGCTTTGTTGTTATGGGTGATTTGGAGAAAAGCAGAAGCACTTTCGTCCTTAAATCACTTTGAAAGTAGTTTTTCCTGTTGGATTGGGGCCAGCAACCAAAGGTCTCTGGAGATTTGCATCTCTTTCTCAACCCAATCTGTACTTGCTGTGGAGAAAAACAGGAAGAGGGACTTTTGTGTGTGCTGCTATACTTTGTGCTGCTGGAGAAAAAGCAGCGTATTAAACTAATAGGTAATAACAGTATGATGCTTTTTCCTGAGGAATTGGGACTATCTTCAATTCTTCAGTAATATCTATTCCAACCGGCAGCTGGTTACTACCGCTTATATTATTGAATTTATATCCTGCATTTAAACTAACACTTGAGTTGGGTTAAAGCAGGGGTCTTCAAACTTGGCCCTTTTATGACTTGTGGACTTCAACTCCCAGAATTCCTCAGCCAGGCATGCTGGCTGAAGAATTCTGGGAGCTGAAGTCCACAAGTCATAAAAGGGCCAAGTTTGAAGATCCCTAGGTTAAAGGTATAACCAACTGGACTAATCCCTGCAATTTTCTTGGCAAAGAAAGGATTTGCCATTGTTTCCTTCCTAGGGGTGAGAGAGAATGACTGTCCTTCACCAGCTGATTTTAAGACTAAAATGAGACTAGAATTCATGTGCCCTAACCACTATACCAAACTGGCTCTCTTTATATAACAGTTACAAAATCAACATAAAACTATGACATTGGGTGTTATGCAAGCTTAGTCTTGTACAGTGAAGCTCAGTGTAATGGCACATCGTCCAGTTACACTGAATTCACACTGCATTTGAAGATACTAGAATACATGTGATAAAAGCCAGAGGGGAACTTCTCTGACCTGGTTTTACATATGTCAATCCTGGTCCAATGTTCTCTACCAGTCTGGATTGGCATTGTAGGATATTTTATTTTGGGAAAGAACTTACTAGAATGTAGTAATCCATCCCACATATTCCTGTGGCTATGATCTATACTGGAGAATGACCTCACCCGTAGAGGAATTTATGTGGGTACTTATTAAGAGCTTCTTTTTTTGTCATAAATTGTTATTGTTGAAGTAATTGAGAAGTTTTGCCTGAAAGAAACATCTACATTTTTCAAATTTCTATACGGTCTGCTTTACTTACTCAAAGAAAACTGTTCATGTTCTGAAAAGAAATGTTTGAATTATAACATTTATACTATAATTTTCTAGTTAACATGGGTGATTGTAGCTAAATACTCAAAAGAAATAAACAAGTATGCCAGTTTATAATATACATCACTTTTTATAAAAAGCAAATATTATATTCCAAATTATTCTAAATTCAACTTAGTAGCTGCTTAAAAATGCAACAGCACAAATATTCCTGGTAAATCAAACTGTTGTTTTTTTATGTTTGCTGCCAGAAGTTGGTCAGGGCTTCAAAAGAAGATTGAATGAGTTCCCAATGGTAGGTTTACCCATTACTGAAAAGGGTTTCTGGTAGGCCCTGCTGCATCTGGGTGGTGGTGGGGGGCTGGTGGGAGGGGCCCAAGCTATCTATCCAAACCTTTCTGAACTTTCCACACAATAGTTAGGAGCTACCTCAGTAATGTTGCCACCAGTCATTTTTTCCTAGGTAAATCCCACTCTGCTATGGTTTACCAAAAAGGAAACAGGTGGCAATCCTCCACATGCCACTGAATTTAGGGAAGCATGCTAAAGGTTTTCCCTAGAATGAAGGTTACTGATTCACTAAGATTTCAATTTTTTATTATGATATCAAGGTTCAAAAAAAGGAGAAAAGACAGAATATGATAAAGGGGGAAAAAAAACCCAGATGATTTTAGTTGCTACTATTTCATGCAATAATCTCTTCCTTCCAACACAGAAGCTATGCAATTGAGATCATGATCCATGAAATAAATTTTAATCTGCTTTCACTAGTTTCTATATTGCTCATAATTCCTGGATCTCTAGCTTAGATCATTATGGGTTAGGATGTCTTCTCTGACATGGGTTTCAACCAGTTCGGGTCTGAGAAAAGGGATCCTGGCCAAAATGCCAAGGAACCAAGAACCACAGAATTAATAAAGCTTTATACATTTTCTCTAAAGCAGAAGACGGGATAAGGTGGGATATATAAGAAATATCATCTAATAAACATTTCAATAATAATCTAACAATTATTATATTGGTCACTCTAGCTGTCCCTATTCCAATGCGTTGGCTAACGAATGCTTCAGGAGTTATCCAATACACATATTATTTGCTCCAGGCCAGGGCTTTTCAACCTTTTCACCCATTGTACCACTTTTAGGATATGGCAACATCCGAATACCACCAGTCACCTAGCAAGGTGTCAAAACCTTGATGAACAAAAAAAAAAGAAAAAAGTGATAAAGTACAGATAGTCCTCCACTTACAACAGTTCACTTAGTGACTGTTCGAAGTTACAATGGCAATGAAAAAGTGCCCCCCCAAGTTACAGCCGAGAAAGACACCTGCCTGCCCCCTCTGGCCACACTCTTCCTCCTGTCCGAGGTTTTCATTGTTGTGAGCATTTCTGTTGAGGATTGGCAGCAGGGGTGGGGTGGGGGGTTGTTTGGTTTTTATTCCCCCCCCCCCGTCTGCTGGTGGTTGCAGCAGGTTTTGATCACTTCACATGACCCTGGAACACTGTGACCGTCATAAATATGAATCAGTTGCCAAGCATCTGAATGTAAATCACATTCCAGCTGATCGGCGCTTCTTCTGGGCTCAGCAGAAGTGCCAGGATCAGTGCTGCTTTCCAGCTGATTGGTGCTTCTTCAGGGCTCAGCAGAAGCACCAGGATCAGTGCCGAGCTCCAGCTGGAGCCTGGTGCTGATCCTGGCGCTTCCACTGAGCCCTGACAGCCCTGCAGTTCCCGCCATCTCTCGCTCAGGCTTGTGTGGTGCTGCCACCGGTTCAGCTCATTCCCCTCCCCCACTACCACTTTTCTAGGATGGTCGCATACCACCTGCAAGGTGCCAAGGTACCATAGGTGGTACCCGTACCACTGGTTGAAAAGCCTTGCTCCAGGCCATCCCTATTCTTAGCTTCTAGCTTAGCTTGCAAGATGCCTAAGTCTTTTGTTACTTTTATCAGCTTTTTGACCACACAGAATTGTTGTGCATATTCCCTGTGAATAAGCATTCTTTGTTCTTGCCAGACAAACTCCCCAATTACAGGCTTCCTGGTCTCCTTTCAAGTGTATGCCATAATCTTGCTTTGTTTTGACAGACAGCCCATCAATGTGAGAGGAAGAAAGATAAAGAAATGAAAGCAAAATGGAGCCCGACCCTTTGACTTCTGTACTTGTATTTGTTGGTTCCTCTGAATTTGATTTTCAGAGTGTTCTGATATCTTTGCCAATGTACCTTGATCGATAGATCCAGATATCTCTTTGATTCTTTCAGTGCCTGAACTTCTGAGATGGGATTTTTCTTTGAATAGCTACTATAAGCTATGGTAGTGAAAATAAGTGTTTTGAAGCGTGATACTATGTCAATAGATAATGCCTTCATTCCTTGTTTGTGGGTTTTCTGAAGGCACCCTTATAACTATTGAAAAATAAAATAAACAAGTAATCTGATCCAAAAGGTTTATTATTTTACAATATCATTATATGGGAATGCTCAAGATTATTAACCTTATAGTACCTCAAATCCATCAGTGATAGCAAATAATCTAGACTATGTTCTACTAAATTGGTCCATCTATAAGTGAAGTCTCTTCCAAACACTCTTGAGTGATAAAGAGTACCAAACAATTGCAAAAGAATTATGAGTGATAAAGTATTTCTCTTGAGCTTTTCATCCACCCTTCTATATTAAAGGAGAAAGAGAAAGATGAGAACCAGCTATTGATGGTAGTGATCTTTTAAGTGTATGTAAATAATCAATCTACCTGTAAAGGAATCACCAACATTGGCTTTTCTTCCAATCTTGTCTTTCCATCTTGGCATGAATTGGGTTACAAATTGGCATTACTTGGGAGGCAATTCAATAATACCAATTTATTTATTTTTTTATCCCACCTTTATTATTTTATAAATAACTCAAGCCAGTGAATGTACTTAATACCCCTTTCTCTTCCTATTGTACCCACAACAACAACACTATTATGTGAGCGGGGCTGAGAGAGAGTGACTGACCCAAAGTCACCCAGCTGACTTTTCATGCCGAAGGTGGGACTAGAATTCACAGTAGCCTTGTTTCTAGCTTGGTGCCTTAACTTCTAGACCAAACTGGCTCTCTTTATTTTATTTACTTATACTTGAAAAAAATATTCTAATCCACAACATTAAAAATGACAAAAGAACCTGCCACAAGCTATTAATATTTGTACCAAATAAAAAGCTGTGTATCATTTTCCATCTTGAATTTGTAAAAATATAAATTCCATCCTGCTGCTTAAAAAAGTGTGTGTGTGGGGGGGGGAAGCACAGAAATGGTGATAAAATAAATCTATGTTTCTAGAACTGGCAGTAGGTAAACTTGTTGCAGATCATTACTGCTGTTGGATTATTTAGCTTTTGGTATATTTAATATATTTGTTTGCTTAGTTATTGCATTTAACCAAGATGATGAGTATTCCCCCAAATACATTTATCTATAAATGGCAGGAGCAGGACGGAAGCGCGAGCAGAATGAATTACCAGATAGACAATATAACTGGAAGCCCTGAGTATATTTAAATGGGATCTATTAATGAGACTTAATGAAGACTAAATGTACATGGGTTTCCTTGGATTTGAAGCCCAACAGAAACATCTCTCTGAACTTATTTCATCCTTGCAAACAGACTGAAAAATATAGCTTAATACTCTAGTCTAGTTTTTACCCCAATTTAGGGAGAATAAGATGAGTTACAACTTCTATCTCCCTAGCCATAAGAGCTACTGAAACTTACACCTTGTACAGAATTAGAGTTTATCCTTGCTGGCCTTATATCTATCTATTTGTCTATGTTGTGAAAATAATTTGTGAGAGAAAAGTTATGAGCACACATGCACACAATTTTATAAATCTCCTATCTTGTTTTAGGGGCACATAATTAACCAATCGTTATTCATTGAATTGATCTTAAAAAAAATCCTAGCATATTGTTTTTTTCAGAATGCAGCTACTGACTGGCGTACAGACAGGATAAACACACAAATGCAAGTAGGTAACATGTACTTATTTGTCAGGAGAACAAACGTTGCTAGAATTTGCTTCAAAGAGAGAAAGAGAGAGCTGATGAAATAGGGAAAGTGTACAAAACACAGGAATGTTAAGCATGTTTATGTTGCCCAATCTTTGTTTTTGTATGGGACTGCCTTAATTTCAGGGTTGTCTTCCTTGTGGGTAAATTCAGCAGTAATAATAGCAACACACGAACCAGAATGGGGAGAAAAGAGATAGAAAGAAAAGAAACAATTCTGTTTCTGTTGACTGGCTTATTGAAGCATATATGCTGCATAATGCATTTCCGATGGATTCAGAGACAGAAATGATGGTTTTCTATTTTTCTTCAGAACCAGAGACTTTAGAACGTCAGGACACAACGGATGCTGAAACATCAGAAAATAGTTTATATTTAAATGTGGTGAATTCTTTTCTCAGCAAATTCAAGAAATTTTATTCAGACTTTAAGTAAGCCCAATGATAATAACTATTCATGACTATTTTTTATCAATATATTAATATTGTAAGAATTTTCAAGGCAGGTTGAAAGTAGGGAGAGAAAAAACAGAGGAAAATGGACTCATTGTGCCAAAATTAAACCTTTCTAACATACCATTATTTCAGTGGAAGAATTAATAACATAGATAAATCTGCATTCTCTTGTGTAAATGAGGCATTCCACTATACAGCTTTTTTGTACATCATAAAAGATGACCCTATTAACAGCTGCAGCCTTCTAATAGAAAGTATGAGGAACAAATAATTTGGTGGTGCAAATGATTGCACAAATATGCAGAAGCTCTTTTCTGTGACATTTTAATCTTTTAGATAAGGATCACCATTGATTTCAGTTGATTACCACCCTAATGGTGCCTTTATTGATCAGTAATGAACTGAAATACATGCTATTCATTAATTTGTCATCTTTAGCAAAAATGTTCAGAATAGCTAATAGAATTAAAATGGCAACAAAATTAATTTTTCAGTATAAAATGGTAATTATTCGAAAACTTTAGCCTTAATCTAGTTTCTACAAGAAATAGGAGGTCTCTGGAATGGAGTTAAAAATTCAAGATGCAGCCACAACAGCATGATCACCTCTGTTACATCATCCCAACTACACAACTAAGCAAAGTAATATTTTCTTCAAATTCTAATACAATTTTGTTCTTTCTAGGATTTAGGCATTCTTGCCTGAAACTCAAGGCATGTAGCTATTTTGCAAAGCTTCTGTTGGCAAAACTGAAATAATTCCGCAATATGGATTTTGACTTTTAATTATGTGAGTACTTTCTTAATGCAGTTCATTATCTTAGACGTATTCATTTTAAATTGGGAGAAAAAAAACTTTTTTTAAAAAAAAACCCCGAAGTCTTACCTTTTTCCTGAGTGAAGCAAATCAAAGCCTTCGTTGATTTTTTCAAATGGTAAAGTGTGAGTAATTAATGGATCTAGGATAAACGTTTTGTTCATGTAATCTGACACCAATTTAGGAACTGAATCTTTACTTTTCCAATCTGAAAGTAAAAAAGGACATAAAGATACTGCATTAATTTTAAAATATCATTTAAAAAAACACTTTTCTTGAGGCAGTGACCCTTAATAAGAGTTGATATCAGATGATCTGCTGATCCCACAGTTGAGGAATTTACTGTCAATTGAGGAATTTATTGTATAAATTACAGATTTTTTTCTGCATTGAATAACCTATGAACTCTGTTCAAATTTTCATGATCCCATCTATTCCTCATTTGTAAAATCCTGGTTCTCAGAGGGCAAGGAATAGGAACCAACTCATTCTAAAGCTCTTGCTTCAAGATTTGTTCCCATGAACTGAAGAAAGTATTAGAGGATCTACAGCAAACATGTCAAACACAAGGCCCGGGGGCCGGATGCGACCCGTGAAGTGGTTTCATGTGGCCCGCAAAGCCATCCTGGAAATAGTGAGGGAACGGCCCCTGCTGCCTTGGCCCTGGCCCAGGCCAGCCGGGAGCCAATGTACAATTTTGTGGTGGCCATCTATGCTGAAATGCATTCAGTCTTAGCTCCACAAGGCTGTCTGGAAACAGCGAGGAACCAGCCCTTGGGTGCATGCTGGGGAGGTGTCACCCTTTGTGAGGAATGAAGAAATGCACCATCGCCTGGAAGTGGCCAGCAAATGGCTCTCACCTATTTCACATATCTGGCTTGATGGGCTCTGCCCTGGTCCCACCCCCTTCTGCCAGAGACCCTCAGATCTGTCCCACTCCTATCCAGGCCCCCACAGGCATCCTTTACACGAATGATGTAGAGCTGGCCATGCCCACCCAGTAGGTCACACCCACTCCATCCACACCCACCCAGTAGGCCACACCCACCCTGGCCACACCCATCCCCCCCCGAGGGCAATCGCAATGCTGATGCGGCCCTCAATGAAATTGAGTTTGACACCCCTGATCTACATTATTATCATGTCTGTCTTTTGTAAAGATTACTGGACCATCATTGAAAATCAACCTTCCTTAACCTAGTGTTCTCCATAAGTGTTGGACTTTAAAGATCATGTTGTCTGAGAAATGCTAATATTCAAGTTTAGCATTTCTGGAGAATACCAAATTGGGGAAGGTTGATATAAATAAGTAAATAGTAGCAGCAATAGAACAACCATATGGCTGCATAAGGAGTTTGAGAACTCTAATTCTATTTCTTATGGATTTTTCTCTGCTTCTCAGTACAGTTTGCATTTATATAGTGCAGGAGATGAATCATTGGTGCTCTGAATTTTTTAAAAAAATAATTAAAGCTATGAAAGGGGCATTTGGGATGTTCCCCAGACTTAGTACTCACTTCTTCTGCAACTACTATTAACTTTTCAGGCAGTTTATTGAAAAAAACAAACTGATTAATGTTTTTTTCCCTGCAATGATAATATCTTGAAAGATAGCATTTTTAGAAAATCAGAAACATTCTACTGCGAAATGTTTAAACCCCTTTTCCAGCAGCTCTGCTACTTGAGTTAATATGTTCTTCTCCCCGTTATTTCTGCTTTTAAGTTTTTAAAAACATCCCCGGAAGAAGTCAGGTATTCCAGACATGCTGAAATTCTGGTAAAGTTTCTGAATCCTGTTTTATATAATTACTATTTTGCGTAATCATTTCCAAAATTTAATATTGTGTTTGGACTTTGGTGGTCCTTTTGGTAACTAGTTACAGGAGAAGCAGTACTCTGCTGGTTGTTGGGTGTCTTCCAACTCTTCAAACCAACAGTGTAAGAGAAATGATAAGAACTCTCATCTAACTTTTCTTGAGGGGCAATTGGGCTTGTGAGTAATAGCAGAATTACATCTGATTCTATAATTCAGTGACAAAAGATCAAGTAAAGAGCGGGACAGCCTTTTGGTGGTGGAGTATGGGGTAAGGATTGATGTGATGGGTCAATGATGCACAATAGATGGTATGTATAATATAGGTTGACAAAGATGGGGTTTTCATTTTTTCCTTCCACAT
This sequence comes from Protobothrops mucrosquamatus, assembly GCF_001527695.2. Classification (NCBI taxonomy): domain Eukaryota; kingdom Metazoa; phylum Chordata; class Lepidosauria; order Squamata; family Viperidae; genus Protobothrops; species Protobothrops mucrosquamatus. The sequence continues at coordinate 243,668 of NW_015386885.1, forward strand.
TTGTTTCCGGGTAGAGTTCAATAATTGTATTCATTTCTTAAAATATGTTAAATCTATTAACATTAACAGTTTTGTGTGTCTCTTGCCTCAAAGTGATAGGAAACCATATCATTACTTTTAAGCAAAAGTGGTCTGTCAAGATTCCAGTGACTGCAAACAAAATGTTAGGAACAAATCACAATATCTACATGCAATGTACTGATGACAGATCATTAGATGCAATGTATGGATGAACATCTTCCTCATCGGGTGCTTTCCAACTATGCCGAAATGCAACTACCATTGCTGCAAATAAAACCATAGACAATACCACTTGGGGATGATAGAAACTGAAGACTAAGTGTTTGGGAAAAGATGATACACAGAATTTCAGCTGCTTAGGTGATGAAATCACTGACAGTTTGTAAGGTAAGTTGATCTTGATCAACTATTATAGGTCACATTATACTGGTAATATTGAGCTTTCCATAGTATAAGGTACAACAGAGAGAGAGAATGTATTAATAGCCAAATAAGGGACCTACCTCCAAACAGAGTTCCTTTCCAAGTGCGGCCTGAGAAGAGAAGTCCTGGATGAAAGTCAATGCTAGAATCCGAAGGGGGTACTCCCACAATGATGCACTTTCCATAATTTATTTGGCAGGAATTCAAGGCAGACATCTAAAGTCAACCCAAAGATATAAGCATGAATCATGTGAAAGTCAATGTTTACCATTCCAACCACAATTTTTCTTCCACTGACATTTCACATAGGATTTTATTGTTCCAAATGTATCAGTAATAACATCTCCTCTTTTGTGGCAATGCCATCCTATGATAGGCTACCATAAAGTTTTCCATTCTCTTTTTCTAGGCCAATGCTGGGTGTAGGGGCAGATGACTACAGTAGGGATGTGAAACCTCCCTTTTGTGAATATCTTTGAGTTACATTGACTTACCTCCACTTCTTATTTCTTGATTAATGGATGGAACAAGAGAATTCCTGATCATTCCATGAAAGGGACCCATGTTCCCATAGAATCTCTTACTAATTTTACTTTTTTCCTAGAGCATAGGAAGGGCCAGCAATAATTCATCTCCAAGATTAAAATATCATGAAATCATTAAAATCCTGCAAAATTTTGGTGTTCTCATTCTGAGATCTCTATGTAAGAAAGTGGAAACTTTACAAATTGGATCTCACAAGATTTTAAAATGTTTTAATTGCTAGGTTCAGTGGGTACATGAATGATTTTGCAAAGATGATTTGGCACTTATGAACATAACCCTTTCAAGCCTTTTGCTAAATATTAAATCAGGCAAGGTCTCTAAAGAACAAAGAGGTTTTGTATAACATAAGGCAAAATCCCACTGGTTTGTCTAGTTGTGTGTGTGTGTGTGTGCATGCTTTTGAATTAGTCTTGATTCCTGGTCTTGATTGGCTGCACAATCCCTGCAATTTTCACAGGGGTTTGCCATTGCCTTCTTCTTAGGCTCATGCCTAAGAAAGGACTAGAATTCATGGTCTCCTCTATTATGGTGCCTTAACCACTAAACCAAACTGGCTCTCCTTATCATGTGACTCCTTTACCAAATTGAAAGGTGCAGTACCTGCTACTATATGTATATGCTATATGTAATGAGATGCAGAAGTAATACAGCAAACTGTTTCTTTCCCTGCAATCACCCCATTGAGATAAAAATAATCAGACCCTATTTCTGGTTTCCCCAGATGAAACCCCTGCTTCATTTTGTTACTTAGTACCCTACAATTACTGCAATGGAATAAGGCCCACAAAAAAGTCGACTTTTAGTAAGAGATAAATTCTTTCCCATCCCCCTCTTAGTTCTTCCATTGTGGTACTACCTTAATTCACATACCATGACTTCAGGGTTTCCAATGGCTTCAAAGGAATATTCTACTCCTTCACCCCCAGTCAAGTCAAAGATAACTTCATTGATGGGTTTCTGGTAATCCCGGGGATTGATACAGTCTGTGACACCAAATTCTTTAGCCTTGGGGAATTTATCCTTGTTGATATCGACTCCAATGATTCGGGAAGCTCCAGCTGCCTTGCAGCCCATGACTACTGAGAGACCAACTCCTCCGAGTCCAAAAATGGCACAGGTAGAACCAGGCCTCACCTTTTTTTTAGCATAAAAATAAAAAATGGAGCATTATGGTTATATACTAACTCCAATACAAGGTTAATGAATCTTTTTCAGGCTAAAAATATACCTGGAAGTTTGAGAGCATCTCATGTGTATTATCACAAAATGGATACCATGGAGAGAATTGTACATTCATTGAATGGCTGCTATAAAATGTGACCAGTCACAAATATATATATTCTACAAAGCTAACTAGAGAAAATGCTTTCCATCAATATCTCTGATCTCCCTAAAAGGATCTCTTCTACCTTTCAACTGGTCTTTTCCCTGGCAGGTTAGTACACCTTTAAAATGAACACTGGTCTGCAGCCACCAACATTTTTATTTTCTAGAAATGTCTAATTCCACCATGGAATTAAAATGAAGTCAAGCCATTCTGAGCAGATGTATGGCACTATAGCTTCATAAGTGACATGTCCTCAAACAGTGGCTCTCCACCTGTGGCCCTCAGATCTCTGGGGGGGGATGTTGTCACAGGGGGTCTGTAAAAGCTTGAAGAAATGTTATGACTTAAATCTTGAGTTAAGTCTTGGAGATCTGTGGTCACAAAAGGTATTTAATAGGGGTCCATGGTGAAAAAAAGGTTGAGAACCACTATCCTAGAACACGGAGATATCAGAAGCTTACCTTTGCAGCATTTAAGGCAGCACCATAGCCAGTAGAAAACCCACAGCTAATAAGGCACACTTTTTCAGGAGGTGCTGCAGCATCAATTTTGACAACCGAATACTCGTTTACCACCGTGTATTCTGTGAAAGTGCTGGTACCAGCAAAACTGTGCAGTACTGTTCCTTTGTGAGTGAATCTACTGGTGCCATCCTCCATTAATCCAGACCCTGTGTGAAGGCTTAAAAATATGGGAGGGAAAAATCAGAATTATTGATCATGGTTACCATACAGGACAACAGTAGTGCTACAAGTCAGAACAGAAACTCACTCATTCTTCTTGCACAGGTTGCCTCTAGGATGCAGGCAAGTACTGCATTGACCACATTGTGGGAGAAAAATCGGAATGACTTTGTCTCCTGAAAATGAGAAAAAGATATTATCAATGGGCCTGAAGCTTCCAGAGAGCTTAGAGGCAGTATTTTATCAACACAATAGTTGGCAGGATTTTACCAGCAAAACAGTCAATTCCCTTCTAATTTAAGATTGCTACTATTGGATTTTAAAATGTGTTACTTAAACCAGAGGTCCCCAATCCCTGAGCTGTGGACCAACACCGGTCCATGGCCAGCCAGGAACCAGGCCATGCAAGTGAGTGAAACCCCATCCACACATGCATGTGATGCAGGTAGCATATGAAAACATGGTCTGCCGAAAAAACGCTTTTCACAGAACTGGTCCCTGGTGTCCCTGGTTGGAGGCTACTGACTTAATGCAGATTATGAACATGTGATAGACATGGTGTTAAAATTTAGTTGCTTCTCACAGAAACTAAATAGCAAAGATATTTATTATTATTATTATTATTATTATTATTATTATTATTATTATTATTATTATTATTATTATTATTATTATTATTATTATTATTATTATTATTATTATTATTATTATTAAACTAAGAGTTAGTTCTGGAGAGAAAAATGCTTGTGGTTTATTATAGGATATAGTTGAGGAGATACTACTACTCTATTGCTAGTATTTACATTTAGAATTCCAATAGCACCCCTAAGTTTCTGAACTCAAAATACCTACAGGTAATCCTCGACTTATGACCACAATGGAGCTCAAAATTTCTGTTGCTAAACAAGAGAGTTATTAAGTGAGTTTTGCCCCATTTTATGACCTTCCGTGCCACAGTTCTTAAGTGAATTACTGCAGTTGTTAAGTTAGTAATACAGTTGCTAAGTGAATCTGGCTTTCCCATTAACTTTGCTTGTCAGAAGGTCACAAAAGGTGATCACATGACTCCGGGACATTGCAACTGTGATAAATATCTGCCAGTTGCCAAGCATCTGAATTTTCATCATGTGACCATGGGGATGCTGCAACTGTCATAAGTGTGAATAACAAGTCATAAGTCACTTTTTTGGTGCCATTGTAACTTCAATTGATACTGAATGAATGGTTGTAAGCTGAGACCTACCTGCACAGCATTTTTAATTTCTAGTGGTTGGTTACCCTATTGATTTTATTCTTACTGGGAAAGGTTTTGCACTGATAATTCTGAATTTACCTGCTTTCATACTGGTAACACCTTCCCCCACACTCTCAACCACACCAGCTGCTTCATGACCAAGAATAATAGGCAATTTTGCCTTTACTGCACCACTTACAACGTGGTCATCTGAGCGACAAATTCCAGAAGCCAAAATCTAGAAGAAAGGTAGAAGATAATTCATTGGAGTATATTATTTTAGGCTTAAATTACAGTAATGTGATTTCTATGTTGAATCTTTGAACCTCAATTTTCAGGCAGAGCTATAAGTGCAATGATTAAAATTGGTAACTTCCTGTAGAAAAATGCAGTTAAAGTTTTTTAAAAAAAACATAAGTATTGGAATTATTTAAAGATTACAAAAATTACTTCTAAAACTTCGTTCATTTTAAATAGCGAGATAACAAAAATGAGAGACAGTTTGGCCTAGTGGTTAAAGCTCCAGGCTGGAGACCAGGAGACTATAAGCAATGTTCTCACCTCAGGCATGAAAGCTGGCTGAGTGACTTTGGGCCACTAATGTCAGCTTATAATGACAGGCTCAGTTGACAAGTCAAATCCTGTTTAAACTAACAGATCAATATTTGATTGATCCCAAAAAGGGGATCCTGCACTTGTGAACAAATGCTAGAAAATAAAAATATTTTTTTAAAAAAGAAAATGGTCTTAAACGGCATTTTTGCCTAGCATTGAAAAGTAATGATTAGCCTTGGTAAACCTCCTTGATGACAAATTTCTAGGAGTGTGACACCATATATGTTCTATCACATAAATGTCAACTCGTACAACAGAAACACCTGGAAGAGGACATCAGCAGGTGTCTTTAATATAGGGCCAAGTACCTGTTGGAGAAGTCATCATTTAAGAAGTGGCTGACATCCAGGTGATTTAACATATTGCAAATATCCTAGCACAGGGGTAGGCAACCTTGGCTCTTTTATGACTTGTGGACTTCAACTCCCAGAATTCCTGAGTCAGCATGGATATTGAAGTCCACAAGTCATAAAAGAGCCAAGGTTGCCTACCCCTGTCCTAGTACCTTAAACTGCATTAGCAGCAAGTTGAGTCTTTGAATAAGAACACAACATTTTCTCAATAACTGGCATCAGTTCATATTCTAGGTGCTGCCTTATCTACTAAAAGTTCTGCTTTCAAGAAAGTCCATTGGTAAGCTAGTTGAGGAGATACTGCGTGACATGACAAATACACATCTGGCTTAAAAATCATACTCAAAGGGTATTCCTAATCAAAATGGACCAGTATAGATAGTCCAGGAATTAGAAACTAAATCCTATGAGAAGTTAAAAGAACTAAAAATATTTACCTTTGAGAAGAAGATTGGTAGAGGGACTTACAATAGCACTTTTTAAATAATGGACAAGATGTAACACAATGGACAAAACCTATTCTCTCTCACCACAGGACTCAAAATAATAAATTTAAGTTACAAGAAGGCAAGTTCTGATTGAATGTCAGGACAAACAGCAGTTGGTTATTACAATTTAGAGATATGGCAAGCCCTCCTCTGCTTGCTGTGTTTTAACAGAGGCTCTAGACAATAATTTGTGAGTCACATTTTACTTTGGATTTTTAATTCTGATCCATGCATTGGATGTGTATTCCTTAATAACTTCTCTTAAATCTGTGATTCTATAGTGAAGTGTTTCACAACTTGACAACTTTAAGATGTGTGGTCTTCAACTCCCAGAATTCCCCAGATAGGGAGGAAATGGCTGGGGAATTCTGGGAGTTGAAGTTCACAAATCCTAATGTCGCCAAGGTTCAGAAACTCTGCTGTAGCATATTACTATAATTTAAGGGCAGATCCCTATGGGCGTTACTGTATATTGCATCAGTGTGTTTACAGCCTCACTCATAAAATGCCTGATGCAAATTTCAATCCAATCCATTCTCCTGATACTTTTGTTCCCATTCAAAAGTCCATTTCCACTGTGTTTTTTCCTGAATTACTGAGCACAATGCATTTGAAAGTAGTCTCCACTTCATCTTGGGGAAGTTGCTAGGATAAACTTCACTCTAGGAGCTACAGAATTTTCCATCCATATTGTTAAACCTCTTAAGAAAGATTATGGCATTTATTTGATCTGGTCCTTTGAAAAGATTTGAGTGTGGCAGTCATAAAAGAATAGGTATTCTCAAAATAAATTAGTAGTCTAACTGTATCCAACTGCAGATGGTAGGGGTGGGGGAGAACAAGAGGCTACTAGCCTGAGAATAAGACATTAACTTTTCTTGCAAATTTGCACTATCTAGAACTTAAATTTCCCCTTCAGAGCCTCCTGATGTGGGAGAAGAAGGAGAGTGCAAAAGTTGGCTTGAAACTCAACATTAAAAAAACCAAAATCATGGCATCTGGCCCTCTCAATTCCTGGCAAATAGATGGGGAAGAAATGGGCTCCAAGATCACCGCAGATGGGGACTGCAGCCAAGAAATTAAAAGACGCTTGCTCCTGGGGAGGAAAGCTATGGCAAATCTAGACAGCATACTAAAAAGCAGAGACATCACTCTGCCAACAAAAGTACATATAGTCAATGCCATGGTTTTCCCAGTTGCAATGTATGGCTGTGAAAGTTGGACCATAAGAAAGGCTGAGCGCCAAAGAATTGAGGCCTTTGAACTATGGTGCTGGAGAAGACTTCTGCGAGTCCCTTGGACTGCAAGGCAATCAAACCGGTCAGTCCTAGAAGAGATCAACCTTGACTGCTCTTTAGAAGGCCAGATCCTGAAGTTGAAACTCAAGTACTTTGGCCACCTAATGAGAAGGAAGGACTCACTGGAGAAGAGCCTAATGCTAGGAAAGATTGAGGGCAATAGAAGAAGGGGATGACAGAGAATGAGGTGGCTGGATAGAGTCACTGAAGCAGTAGGTGTGAGCTTAAATGGACTCCAGAAGATGGTAGAGGACAGGAAGACCTGGAGGAACGTTGTCCATGGGGTCACGATGGGTCGCACATGACTTTGCAACTAACAACAACAAAGCACTTACATTATGAATTGATATGTTCTTTGTATTTTGAAACATAACACCTATTTCCTTTGGAAGTAACACTGTCCACATAGCATTTTACATACAAAAGGGGTTCCAGAGTAGATCCTCCCTAACATGAAAATATGGATCTGCAATTATAAAGAGACTCACCTCTTGCAAGCCCATTTAAATTGTGCAATCAGCCAACATGTGACATATATTGCAGCAACAGCTGATCATGCCTGTTTTACCAGATAACTGCTTAGATCTTTGAAGTGACCAGCTCACCCACATTATATTAGCTCCACAACTAGGCAAAGACATTCAAAGACAGGATAGTGACATTGTTATGGTACCCTCATCTTCCCAATTGGAGATAAATTTGTGTCACAATAGGCAATTGGGCTTCTTATCTTGTAAACTGAGGTTGTAAGGTCATATCTTACTAGCGTTGTGGTCTCATATGTTATGGTTCCGGTGGGTGAAACCAAGTTGACAACTGCTTGTCCAGGATTTCCCCAAACCCGAAACTGGATTTTTTTATTGTCAGGGCTGCCTCATTCCCAAGAATGATTGTTTAGCAAGGTTGTGGGAAAAAAAACCTAGATTTTGTTGGATCACCACCACAAATTCCAAGTCTGCAGAGAGAGGAAATTGCTGTATAGTAGAATCATTTTAAGTCTGTGGTGCAGATACATTATGTCTAAAAATCTTGCATAAGCTTTGCACCAAAGATCAAGGACTGTGGATTATGAATCTGGACATTTGTCATGTGTACAGACATATTGGATCCTAGATTTGGTTGCACTGAATGCAATCTAAAAATGAGCAGAATTCTATTGGAAGATTCATATGATGTATGGAAGTCAAAGTTACCATAAAGACTAAAAGTTCTGGTTTTTTAATTAATCAAAGTGAGTCATAGCTTTTGATCATGCTTAATTGTATTTTAGCAAAATGAGAAAAGCTTTATTTGAACTTGAACCTTCACAAGATGTTAGTCTCTCTTCCAGTCAGTGTCTTCTGTGGGCTTGGATACCCACGTGGAGTTCCTGAACAACTGTGCTTCTAAAGTAATCCTTAAGGGATTCTATCTGTCTCATTTTGCTTCCAGATCTTGTCCCTCATTCCCAAGAATGAAGAAACCATTCTAGGTGGTACTCCTCAACATACCCCATTTGAGATGGCTGTGCGTAGATAAGAATAACTTGCATTAACATGGATTTTGGTTTATTCCCTTTACCTTGATGCGAACTTCGTGTGCTTTTGGTGGAGCTACTTCTATTTCCACAATACTAAATGGTTCTTTTTGTTTCCAGATTACTGCTGCCTTGCATTTGATTACCTAAGAAAATGGAAGCAAGAGATTATTTATTCTAAGAGAAGATACTCATTCATTGATTAATCAGATATTTACAGAAAAGCCTATTCTTCTGGCATCCAAAATACCTTCCTTCCTAGCTGACTGTTGAGCTCAGTTTTGACCAACCACATTCTCTCTCTGACAACCCCCTTTCCTACAATCAGACATGCTACAGAATAATCCATGTTAACAGTTCCTCTACTTCTTTCCTGTTCCATGTGTTGGCAAGCCATTGAAACGTTTCTTGTTTAATTAATTAGAATGGGCTTGATTTACTTTAAAAAGAAAAGCCAGGAACCAAAGGATTGAGCTTAAGTCCACCTAATGTAAATGCCCACGTGAGATCTGTTGAACAGAATCCCACCTCTAACCCTACCTTTAGTCTGTGCTGTAGACGGAATGAACTTTTGGAATTATGAATGAATTATGAATTAAATGCAGAGTTTTTCAGAGCGCTACTGACAAGAAAAGTGCCAAGGGTGGGTGAGTGGGGAATACAGGAAAACTTTGGAATCCGTCTCAGGCAATTTGCCAACCACAGTGCAAACAATTCTGTATTGTGGTATATCTCAGAAATGAAAAATCACCATGAAAAGAAATAATAGTCTACTTACTTTCCCTGCAGTGCCCATCGTCCTTGATTTTGTAACAGATTTCACCTCTTCTAGGTTATTCTACTTGGTACAAAACTGTTTGCCTTCAAAATATGGATTGCAAAATGCTTACTTCTCTTTTAGCTAACTGTAGTACTTTCCCAGCTCCACCCAACAAACTTAGCCACTCCTTTACTTTGACTAGTTTGATCAGGTTGTTTTGTAACTTCAGACAATTAAGCACACATAGATTACCAGGAATTTACAGCTTCAGTGTAGATATTAACGGGACAAGCAATGCATAAAGGGTTGTATTACATAAGTCCAAGAAACAGCAATTAATACGGGCATGTGTGAAAAATGCAGGGTTTACATTGGCAATCTCAAGAAAAAACATAGAAAACAAACTGCCAGTCTGTTATGATTACAGATGAAATAATGTATTTGCTGGTTCTTGACTTTTTTTTTTAAAAAAAAAATATTGTAGAATTGTAAAAGATGGTGACTGGAGAGCTCTAGCAACTTTACTTTGAGAATATGCTATGACAATGAGCTTTTTTACATTAGAAGAAATGGTGACTATTGATTATTATGCATGACGTGGTGTGGAGTGACAGTGAGTGAACGCATACAAAGCAAAGAAAAAAAATCTCCCTCTTTCATAATAATAAAACTCAGAGTCATTTGATGAAATTAAATCATAGCTGTATCAGCACTTACTAAAATAAATGCCACTTCATGCTGTGCATAATTAAGCTTCTGGAATGACTCCAAAAATAGTGATGGCCATAAAATGGAAGACTGGAAAGCAATATTTATGGTTTATGGACCTACAAAGAGAATTGAGACTTTGCCTTGTTATTTTATAGAGCGGAACACTACTCTCAATACTTCTATTTGAATTCCAGTTGCTGACAGACAGGGTGCAATTGCCCTCGTGAGTTTTACAGGGTACATTTGGTTGGCTGCTGTGGAGACCAAAGGTTATACCTTTGAACCTTTTTTCTTAAATGATAGGAAAAAATATAGGAATTGTAAAGAGGTGATTAAAGACAAAGTTTGTATCTAATATACAACACATCAATCATATTGAAATGGCTTATATGGTTGCAAGGTAGAAGTAGAAATGGTAAAGAGACCATAAAATGCAATGTTCGTCCTTTAATAAAGGAAAGGAGAGTGGCATCACAATTGCACTACCTTCCAGTTTTGTTGTTTTATTTTATTTTTATAGATGCACTTATATCCCAAACGTTTCCAGCCTCAGTTTAAAACCCTGGCCCCTGCTTTTAAGCCTCAATTATTTGCTACCGGTATCATCTCTACCTTCCATTATTTTATTTTTACCTTAAGGTTATGGAGAATGGGGTTTTTTTGCATGTTGATTCATTTTGTGAAAGTGGCAGAAATGTTTTAATTTTTGCTAGCTTTTTTGTTCTCCGATATTCTATAGACAGCAAAAGATTTGCTGGATGACTGAGACAAGAGAGAGAAGAACCTTTAATACATTGTGCATGTTACTACAGTGACTCCTTTGTTTTCACTCTGGTTTAAATAGAAGACATGGATAGAAAGAAGCTGCTTTCCCATCCTCTCCATCTCTCTCAGCTATTTTAGAGCCTCCACAGAAAGCCCATTAAGAAATAATGACTAAGACACCAGAAGCAGAATAAATGTTGTGTCATCCTGATAATATTTCAACGTTTCTGGAAATTAGACAAACATTATTAACCCAAGACCTTTGACCATGTTGTATAACATATTGACTTTAGAGTAAAATTGATGATTAAGCTAGGCCAGCTGACACTGCTAGTAGGTTACTTATGAATGGTCGATCCAAATTCTATGTGCAGTTGGTATATAATTATACATTTGTCTTCACTATTCAGCAAGTAAGGAGAATCTATTCAGGAGACTTTGATAATAATATGCTATACGGAAATGACCCAACGTCAATGTACCACATTTTTCATCTTGTGTAAGTTCTTAGGTATGTCACTTCTTTAAAACAAAGATGAAGCTTTCCCCCCCCCACACACACAAATCTTGCCTCCCAAGTAACATGGAATGGGTATGGGAAGGAATATGTGCAACACTTGAAACTGCATACTCATCAAAGTTATTTTTTAATAGGCAACCAAGAAGCCTCTGTGACTTATGATAATCTTCAATTATTTCTTGCTGGTGAATTCTATACTTAGCATCACTAAAAGGGAAAAAAATAAGAAAGGAAATAGGATGTGATGGAAGAAGAAGCATGAAGGAGTTCCTAAGAACATACTCATGTGAGCATAACTAGAACTGAATGAAAGTCATAATTCCAACCTAATGGCCAAGAGCTATTGGGAATCCTCACCATGGTCATTTCAACAACTATTGGTAATGCATCTCCCTAGATTCCCATCAGCCTGGCTGTGTTGAAAATGCCTTGAAAACCTGGCTATAAATCTTGGTAGTTCAGAATTGAAGATGTGACTCTGTTCTGTAGTTCCATGTCAGTTCAACTTCTCTCCTGCAGCTGAATTGAGTAAAAGCCCATTTCACATGGCTGGGAATTCCTGGTTCACCCTATCTTCCAGGGTTTCTTCTCTATCTGCAGGTGGCAACTTGCAATGATCAGGCTTGTATTCTTGCTGCAAAAATAAATGTAGCAAGATAATGTCAAAGATGGGCACATTGTGGTCTAGAACCAATTTTGCTCTCTGTCATTAGTCAGCTGAAAGATCTCCTGGTTGGTTCATGGGGAATTCTGAGCACTAGGTTTTTTTCTGTATATAATTTTTATTAAAAAAATTTAAACAAGAAGATAAAAACTAACACAAACTAACATAAAGGAAGAAAAAGAAATAAATCAAAGAAAAAGCAAAAAGTGCAGGAAAAGAAAAAAGTTAAGAAAAATACAAAGGGAAGGAAAGAAAAAGAGTATAAAGAAATGGTTTATGATATTCTTTACAGCAGTAAGTACAAATATATTTTACCTCTCTCTAAAGATAGATCACATTACTTCTCTTTCTATAAGCTATCCTATCAAAACTATGAATCACAAGTTCATTTTCATTTTTCATTTTGATGCAAAAAGTCCATAAGAGACCTCCAGTCACCAATAAATGTAGATAATATCTTTTCTCTAATCAAACAAGTCACTTTATCCATTTGAGCAACATCTGCCAACTTCACTTTGCATTGGAAATTCTGAACATTATAAGAATGTCAAGGAATTAAAAACTTGTTTCTGAGGATTTGAAGGGAAGAAGCCTGTGGCTGGGTGAAAATCTGCTTCTAAAGAATGAAAGCAACATTGGAAATGCCTTTTTTTTAAAGAATAGAATAGAGCTGGAAGGGACCTTGGAGGTCTTCTAGTCCAGGGCTTTTCAACCTTTTCACCCATTGTACCACTTTTAGGATATGGCAACATCCGAGTACCACCAGTCACCTAGCAAGATGTCAAAAACTTGATGACCTAGGAAAAAAGTGATAAGATTCTTTTGCAATAAACCTATTTACAGATAGTCCTCGACTTACAACAGTTCGCTTAGTGACTGTTACAATGGCACTGAAAAAAGTGCCCCCCAAGCCACAGCGGAGCAAGACACCTGCCTGCCCGCCTGCCTGCGCTCTTCCTCCTGTCCGAGGTTTTCATTGTTGTGAGCATTTCTGTTGAGGATTAGCAGCGGGGGTGGGGTGGGGGGTGTTTGGTTTTTATTCCCCCCCCCCCGTCTGCTGGGTGGTTGCAGCAGGTTTTGGTCATTTCACATGACCCTGGGACACTGTGACCGTCATAAATATGAATCAGTTGCCAAGCATCTGAATGTAAATCACAAGACCCTGGAGAGGCTGCAACATTCCAGCTGATCGGCGCTTCTTCTGGGCTCAGCAGAAGCACCAGGATCAGTGCCAAACTCCAGCTGGAGCCTGGCACTGATCCTGGCGCTTCCGCTGAGCCCTGACAGCCCTGCAGCTCCAGCCATCTCTCGCTCAGGCTTGTGCGGTGCTGCCACCGGTTCAGCTCATTTCCCTCCCCTGCTACCACTTTTCTAGGATGGTCGCGTACCACCTGCCAGGTGCCAATGTACCACAGGTGGTACCCGTACCACTGGTTGAAAAGCCCTGTTCTAGTCCAGCCCCCTGCTCAAGCAGGAGAACCTATACCATCTCAGACAAATGACCGTCTAGCCTCTTTTTAAAAATCTCCAGAGATGGAGCGCCCACAATTTCTGGGGGCAAGCTATTCCACTGGTTAATTATCCTCACTGTCAGAAAGTTTTTCCTTAATTCCAGGTTGCTTCTCTCTTTGATCAGTTTCCAACCATTCTTTCTTGTCCTGCCCTCTGGTGCTTTGGTGAATAATGTGACCCCTCTTCTTTGTGGCAGCCCCTCAAATACTGGAATACTGCTATCATGTCACCCCTATTTCTTCTTTTCTTTAGACTAGCCAAATCCAAGTCCTGCAGCCGTTCTTCATATGTTTTAGTCTCCAGGCCTTTGATCATCTTAGTTGCTCTTCTCTGAACTTTTTCCAAGGTCTCAACATCTTTTTTGTAGTACGGTGACCAAAATTGGTTGCAGTATTCCAGGTGTGGTCTCACTAGGGTTTTATAGAGCGGTACTAATACCTTGTGTGATCTTGATTCTATGCCTCTGTTTATACAACCCAGGACTGTATTAGCTTTTTTGGCTGCTGCACACTGCTGGTTCATGGTTAACTGATCGTCCACTAGGACTCCAAGGTCCCCCTTTAAAAAAGAAACCATTAAAATCCTATTATATCAGTAGATTTATAGAAGAACATCTTGCACAATGCTTTCAGAAAACTGTATTACATATAGTATACATTTGCTTCTTTATCTAATCTATTGTGCAAAATCCAGATTGTGTTGAAATATTGCATGGGGTCTTGCCAGCCCTTTAGTACTTGGCAGACAGAGGTGAAGCTGTCTCAATTCTTTGTCCATCTGTTGCACGAATTCTTTCCCATTGCCATTCAACATCACTCCCAAGTCTGGACCTGAGAGAGCTTCATCTTTGCTTGCCATGTGCTACCAAGAAGTTTGATCTCTTCTGATTTTGCATTGATTTATTTGAAACATGACAAGTGGGAGGTTTTTTTGAAGCTCTGTGGCTCTGCAGAATTTGTTGGCAGTCTGTTTCCCATTGATGGGAACTCTTAGCTCACCCTTGTGCAGGAAAACCTAACAACAATTACTCATGCTGTTGCTATTACATGGTTGGGCTAATGCAATATACTCTACAATGGGGATGACTTTGAAGATCACAGGGAAGTTGTGGTCCAGAAGGCAGTGATCTGTGTGCTAAATGGTGCCTGCTTTTGAAAGCAACAGCTGTGCTTTGAGCTCTTCATTGGCTTCCTAAAGTCTTCTGGCTGGAATCTAAAGTACTAGTTTTGACTTACGACGCCTTTTATGGCTTGACATTTTGCCAGCTCCTAGACTGCATACGTTTACAGGAATTGGACCAGCCAGTAAGGCCATGTTAGGAGAAACAGTTAATAGACCCCCACTTCCAGGAAGTAAAAGGGGTCAAATTAGGAGACACTATTTTTCAGGAACAGCATTAATTCTCCAGAGAACCTTCCAAAGGAAATTAGATGGTTCCCTCCATTATTTCATTTAGAAAGATTTTAAAAACTAAGCTCCCTTGTAGAGCATTTACAGCTTAGAATAGGCCATCAGTACATACTGTACATACATATTTAATTCTCTTTGTGCATTTATGGGTTTTATACATTTGTTTCAGTTTTACCAAGAAGAGCCATCCATCCATCATCATCTCTTATGAACTTAGACCATATACTAGTTAACACAGGTATTCCTTGACTTACAACCACAACTGAGCCCAAAATTTCCATTGCTAAGCAGGACAATTGTTAAGTGAGTTTTGCTCCATTTTATGACCTTTGTTGCCATAGTTGTTAAATGAATACTGCAATTGTTAACTGATTCATGTGATCATTAATTGAATCTGCCTTCCCCCCATTGACTTTGCTTGTCAGAAGCCAGCTGGGAAGATTACAACTAGTGATCACATGACTCTGGGACAATGCAACTATCATAAATACATGATAGTAGTTGGTCACATGACTGTAGGGATGCTGCAATGGTCGTAAGTACTGTTGTAACTTCAGTCATTAAACAAGTGATTGTAAGTTGAGGACTATTTGTATAGTAGATAATTCCATTTGTCCCTAAACTATTTTATGTTGAGAGGTATCCAGAAGACTCTCAACCAATAGCAATGGAAAATTCAAAACTGACAGCCTGTAAAGGTAGTTGTTTTTTTTGTTTTTGTTTGGTTTTTATTAGATTTTTATAGTTAAAAATGTATTTCAGAGAACTTTTCTAAGTAATAATTCAGAGATGTCATCCATTTCTCTGTGAACATTCTAAGTCAGGGGTCCTCAACCTTGGCAATTATAAGACTTGTGGACTTCAACTCCCAGAATTCCTCAGCCAGCAAAGCTGGCTGAGGAATTCTGGGAGTTGAAGTCCACAAGTCTTAAAGTTGCCAAGGTTGAGGACCCCTGTTCTAAGTGGCCTAAGGGCCTCATAAGGGCAGCGTGGTGGCTCAGCGGTTAAGACACTGGACGTGTTGGCTGGAAAACCAGCAGATGGGGTGAGCTCCCATCCTTGTCCCAGCTTCTGCCAACCCAGCAGTTCAAAAACATTCAAATGCATGTAGATAAATTACCTTCCCATTTTGGTGGGAAGGTAACAGAGCTCTGTGACATTACGCTGGCCACATAACCATGGAAATGTCTTTGGACAGCAAGGGTCAATGGCCTTGAAACGGAGATGAGCACCACCCTCTATAGTCAGCAACAACTAGTGGAGTAAAATCTGCACTGTTTTTTTTAAGGGCAGTTTGTAAATCTACTATAAAATTGTTTTATATTAATTCAGTTACACTGGATATCTGGAAAAGGTACCTAAATCTTATAAAGGAAGCCTTCATACAGTTTTAGATGTAACTCAGTAAGTTTATTTTATGCGCAGCTCTCTACTGATTAAAGTTACTAAATGAACTTGAATGAAATATTTGTTCCAATCAAATTCACACAAAGCTGTCTACATTAGCTAGCTGGTGCTGGTCTTATGTATATAAGATATTTGCACATCTATCCATTTATGTACATGCACAGGGAACAGATACTCTTGAGCATTTCAGGACTCTTGCAATTTTGGAGATCAAAATAATTAACCAAAATACTAGATCAGTGGTTCTCAACCTTTTTAATGCCGTGACCCCAACCGGTCGTAAGTCGAGGACTAAACCGGTCGTAAGTCAAGGACTAAACCGGTCGTAAGTCGAGGACTAAACCGGTCGTAAGTCGAGGACTACCCAACCGGTCGTAAGTCGAGGACTTTCCCTGCCCGGGAGCGCCGTGCATGCGTGGTTCCGCCCCCTGCACCGGCCGAGGCATAGCTGGCAAGCGGCAGAGATGGAGCAGGCCGACCACCAGCTGGCCCAGCCCAAGGGAGGTAAGGCACCCGCCAGAAAAGGGGAAAAAAATGGCGGACAAAAAAAATGGACAAAAAAAATGGCGGACAGCCTTGCTTGGTGACCCCCGTGAAATGGTCGATCGACCCCAAATGGGGTCCCGACCCACAGGTTGAGAACCACTGTACTAGATGAACAGCAGATGAATAAATCTATAGACAATATATAATTCAAAATTTCTTTATTCAAAAAATGCCTACATAACAAGAACATGTTAAAGATCTAAAACTATGTTTGTAGCATTTATTTATTTGGAGGAGAGAGAGAGAGAGATCCATGATTAGAAAATAGGAGATCAGTATTTCTATACCTAGAGACAGTAATCTAATTAGCCAAATATGTTTTAAATTTTGTGATCATAACATTTTTTCCTAAAATGAATTTCTTAAAAGTCTTCCACATCCATTTGGTCCATGAAGATAAAGTAGAAGGACATGTTGTTATTATCAAAACTGCAGATAGGGTACATGAGCAATTTAAGAAAATATTCTGTAATTGGTTTTCTTCTTTCTCCTTCAACTTAAAATGTTAAGACAGTCCGGATGCTGAAAAAGAGAAATAAGATAAATATGAGTTTTGTTCTTAACATTAAAGAGTACTGTTAGCATTTCATGATCTCCTCTGATGATCCAACCTGTTTCTAAAGTCTTTCTTTTGCCAAGGCATTCCTTTCAGTGTATACAGGTTAGAGGGCAATTGAAACGTTTCAATACCCAAACTAGGTAGTGTCATCAGTGCTAGTAAGGAGTGGAGTTGCTGTCAGTTTATATTCTAGTGGCTTGCCCTGTCAGTATTGGTGGGGCTGGTCTTAGAGATTCTTTGGTTGGGCTGTTTGCTGTTGGCTTCATTGGCAGTTTCTTGATTGGGTATTATTTACTTGACTGTTGGTCTGATATTAACCTTGGAGTTAATCTATGCTGATCTGGGTGCTGACAGGTGGTGGAGAGGTGCTTGGGTCTTTTTGTTCCCCTTTGGGCTGGTTGATTGTCTCTTTTGCATAGTCTATAGATGCTGTTAGTGTCTTTGTGTCTATTGATGGCTGATTTGTCAGAGTGCCAGGCTTCTAGGAATTCCCTGACATTTTTGGAATTGGCTTGATCTAGGATGGTCACATTTTCCCAAGTGAAACGATAGTTACGTCTGTCTATATGTTCTAAAATTTTCATCATGTCTTCTAACTGCTAGTTGGTGTTCATGGATGCGTTGTGCCGGCTTTCTGCCTGTTTTTCCTACATAGTGGTAATTGCAATCATTACATTGTATGTTTTAGATGACTCCTGTTTTTTCTTCTGGGGTTGCTAGGTCTTTTGATTTGCTTAGGATGTTTTGATGGGCTTCAGTTAGCTTGTGTGCTATGCTGATTTCAAGTGGTTGTAATAGTCTGTTGGTGGTTTCTAATTTGCTAATTTCCCCTCAAACCCTTCGCTAGTTCTTCAAGCCTCTCGCTAGTTGTCCTCAAACCAAGGTGAGAAATCCAAAGGTTGGGGAAGTGGAGAAAGGAGGCTTTTATTCCTTTTCCCCAGCTTCCTCATGCGTCATGTTTTGGAATCATCCCCTACATTGGCTGTTTGGGGTTATATCCATTTGATGCTGCATGTCCAGGGACAATTTCTTAATCAATCTTTTTCAAGATTTATTACAATCCTGGCATCTGATTGAAGCCTGGGAAACAGGGCCCCTTGTCAGTCAACAGAAATGCTGATTTACCACCAGCTTATCATGTATTTAGGAGCCAAGGGTACAGCACCACAAGGAAACAACAATTAATGACTTAATAGTAGGTCATCAATACCCTAATTAACAACTAAAAGCCACACCCAGCCAGGCACCATATAAATACAATGTTTAGAACATCCCAGTGCATACATTCTAGAGAGAGAGAGAAGTTCCCTGGGGATGTTCTCCAGCACACGCCTGAAAGCTTGGAAGAACAAACCTCTGGTCCCAGTGACCAACTCAAATTGGATCCTTCAGTCCTGGCTAGGGGTGACATGACATCAGTGTTTCCATATCTAAGGGACTTCCACAAAGAAGAGGGGGTCAACCTATTCTCCAAAGCACCTGAAAGCAGGATGAGAAGCAATGGATGGAAACTAATCAAGGACAGGAGCAACCTAGAACTAAGGAGAAATTTTCTGATGGTTGGAACAACTAATCAGTGGAATGATTAGTTGCCTCCAGAAGTTGTGGGTGCTGTAACACTGGAGATTTTTAAGAAGAGATTGGACAACTGTTTGTCTGAAATGGTATAGGGTTTCCTGCCTGTGCAGAGGGCTGGACTAGAAGAACTCCAAGGTCCCTTCTGACTCTGTTATTCTCTCCTTGTACTTTAGTATCCATCCTACAGCAAGTATGAGTAATTGTAGAAGATAGAGAGAAAGGCCTGGAGGGACAGGAGGAAGAGCTGTTGCCAAGGGATATATCAGATAAAAGAAACCGGAATCCAGGCCAGGAATATAACATACATAAATGTTTTAGGCAAGTGAATTCCTGATTCACATGAAAATAAAAGGAAGGAAGCACATTCAGACTTGCAAGAGTCTATCAGTATAAGTTATAACAGAAGTAGTATTCTCCTTCATGACTTTGATTTTCTAATCTGGTCTAGCATGAAGGGCCAATAGTAATAAATAACAAAAATGGGACAAAAGAGAAACAGAAGTGCATCATTACCTTTTTCCTGCCCGGAGCATATCCAGCCCTTCATTGATTTTCTCAAAAGGTAATGTATGAGTGATTAATGGATCCAAAATGAATTTCTTCTTCATGAAGTCTGAAACCAGCTTGGGGACAGAATCTTTGCTTTTCCACCCTGAAAAAATGATTGATGAGAATATGAATAATTGGAAAAATCCCAGTAAAAATTGTGAAAAGATGGACGAGAGTTTAGTCTTTCTGCAGATTTAAACTAATGCAAAATGGAATCCACCCATCCTAAGTTGCTTCTTCCTAGGCTGTAGTTTTTGTTGTCATGGAAGAGGCTTCTATCTTGGAAGGGAAGATAGTAACGGAAGGGAGAAAATTAGAATAAAACTTTGCTTTACATTTCAGTAATGTGATTGGGCTTAGACGTCACACTAAGTGAGAGACTGACAACCTTTTACAGACAGGAGCTGCACTGTGGCTGGAGTGATGACGCAAAGTAGGTGGAATACTTCATAAAATTAGTTGGGGCTGGGACGTTCCTTGGTTTATTGTAATTATATTAAGCGTCTCAGAATTTAATCAATAGCTGTTTTAAGTCCTTAATGTCTTATTGTATAATTGCTGCTTCTTTTTTTGTCTTTCTAGTTTCTAAATAGTAGAAAACTTTTACTATTTATTATCTATGTGGACTTGGGGAGCTGAAACCATCATTCTTGGGATCTGCATGCAGTTTACCTCTGCAAATGCCAGTTTGTTTAAGCCATACCTTGCTTATTCAGCCCATATGCTAAAGCTAAAACATTTAAAAAAACCTGAGTCAGTAATGAGCTGGATTATTTTAATAGCTATGATATCTGACAATTTTTTTGTATGTTTTTGTATTGAGTGACCTGATCCATTTTGTTTCTGCTTTGTGTTACTTTTTATGTGCCAATCTGCTCAGGATTGGCTTGGAATGCAGTAACACCAAAGTCAAAATAAATAAACATCTATAATTCCCTAAATTTGAGTTACCTATTATTATTTGGAAATATATCCCCAGAAATCATTAATATCCCCAAATACGAATATCCTCCGATAATAAATTGCATTGTAGGAGATAATTTTTTTACACTTATTTTTTTTTTTAATTTATTTTTTATTTTTCCAAACTCTCCCCCATACATATACTGTGATATTTATCAGATATTAACATACATTCTTTTTACATTCTTATATATAAGATACTTTTAATGAAATAAATACATGCACATGACTTTTGGTGTTGCTCGCCCATTTCCCCTTTTACTGCATCCCCACTCCTTCTTCTCTACC